>NC_056745.1:1257071667-1257235510 GCF_019279795.1 Protopterus annectens
AAGCATATTCATCAAATCTGGGTTTGACATGGCCTTATATGTCAGGCACAGGTCACCTCTGAGCAAGCGGTATGAGACTGAATAAAGCTGGAGTTCTTTCAGTCGGGCAGCATAAGACATATTTTTGAGACCCTTTATCCTTTTGGTGAGGAACTTTTGGGGCCTTTCAAGCTGCATCAGGTGTCTGGTCAGATACATTCGAGCGGGCATTGTACTCAATCATAGGTCTAATGAGTGATGAGTACAGGGCGATGACCTCCCTTGATCTAGATGTGAATCCCTTCATGATCAGGTGGGCGATATAGAAGGTTTTCCTAACTACTTTAGCAACATGAGTGTCAAACGAAAGACTACTGTCAACTTGGGTCCCCAGATCCCTGATGACTTTTCTGTGCTCAGTGGATTGTCACCTATATGGTAGCTAGGGGTAACCTTGTTTTTCCCGAAGGGTATGACTATGCATTTTTGGCGTTTAACTACCGGCCATGACTCTGGCACCAGTTATCCGCTTCCGTGAGGCCCTACTGGAAAATATCTGTGTCAGATGTGTTAGTTTGCAGTCATCTGCAAACTTTGTCAGCCATAACCCTCCTGTGTTTGCTTGTACTTCAGAAAAGTAGATGCGAACAAGAGTGGACCCAGGACTGAGCCCTGTGGGACACCACTTGTGACAGGCTTTGAGTCTGACATGGCTCCAGCAACTCTGACCCTGTGGGTTCTGTCGCTTAGCCAGTTTGCAACCCATCTTGTGATGTATGGGTTTACATTCAAGCTGATGAGTTTTTCGATGATACCTGAGTGGGGTATTGTGTCGAAGGCCTTTGCCAGGTCGAGGTAGGCTGTATGGACTGCCTTTCCTCATCAATGGCCTTGGTGACTGTCTCGAAAAAGTCAACCAAGTTTAAGAGGCAGGATCTGCCTTTGACAAAGCCAAACTGGGTTGGATCCAAAGTCTGCAAGTTCCCTATGTCTTTATTTATGAGTTCCATTATGATCCTCTCCATGGCTTTGCAGATAAGGCTTATCAAGCTAATGGGGCGGTAATTTCCAGGGTCTGTGGAGGCACCGCCTTATGAAGTGGGACCACAGTTGCGTCGCACTCCTTGGATCCTGAGGTGAGGCTAAGATTAAACAGCTGTCCTAACTGTGGGTTTAATTCCTCGTTGAGTTCATGAAGCACACAGCCGGGGACACCATCCGGTCCCATGGATGCTGTGTTTTGCCTTAGTGAGGGCAGTTCTCACCTGGGCGTTGGAGATGTTTGGGGGCTACAATCCTCTGGAATAGATATCTCTCCTTTTGGGGAGGGGAGAAGTTTGCACTGAACCTGTCAGCCAGTATGTTAGCAATGTGTGTAGGTTCAGTAATTTTCACATCATTTTGAACTAATTCTGAGCATATCTGGGAGTTTCCTCCTAGGTTTCTAACATAGCTAAAGAAGGCCTTATGATTGTCTTTAGAGTCCTTGGCGATTTTTCTCTCAAAATTTGCCTTGGATGATTTTATGAGAGCTCTTAGTTTTTACTTATAATGATCAAAGGTGTCTTACCTTTCAAGGATTTTGCTCTACCTCGTAGTAGCTTCCTGCCTTCTTTGTAGGGATCCTCTATGGCTGGGGTCCACCAGACTGGACGCTTGCCTTTGGTACAGAGAGTCTTAGTTTTGTTTGGGATTGCCTGATCCATGCAGTCCTGTAGGTGCTGGTAGAAGGCATTTGTAAGTGATTCAGCGGTTTGAGTAATGTTTACCACTGGCTCAGGGGCCTTAAAGGAGACCACACTAGTTTTTAGAAGTGTGAAATCGGCTTTTGAGAAGTTTTTCACTGTGGTCTTTTTGTTTCAGGTGGGGGATGAGGACCTCCAGCGAGATTAGTTTATGATCTGATCTCACCAGTGAGGGGTATACTTCCGGTGTTGAACATTTTGATCCCATGTTCGTGATGATGAGATCAAGTATGTTTTCACCTCTTGTGGGGATGGTGACTAGTTGTTCCATGGCATTTGAGTTTATGAACTCCAGGAATCTTTGGGTTAGAGTGTTCGGGCTTGAGTAGTGTTCCCAGTCTATATTAGGGTAGTTGAAGTCACCTAGTATGATGGTGTTTGGAGATACATTTATCCCTCCAATGTTTTCAGGAAGGCCATGTGAGGTTCCTGAGTTTGAGAGGGTGGCCTGTAACATGCTACAAATTGCAGAGCAGTCTTGCCTATGGTTAATTGCACCTGGATGGTCTCCGATGCATCGTCGTTGCCACCAACCTTGAGGTGTGGGTGTCCTTTATGAATATGGACACCCCTCCTTCTTGGTGTTGTCATGATATGAGGTGAAACCTGTTAGTGCTGGGGTGCTCTCAGGAGCCTTGAACCAGGTTTCTGTCACAGCACAGACATCGATGTTCTCCATATTGAGAAGGGCCTCCGTGCATCTTGAGATTGAGACTTCTGGCATTGAGCAGCATTACCCTTAGTTTTTCCTTTTTGGTGTTCTAGGGTGGTAGGTTTAGAATTTGAGCCTTGCCTAAAAAGGCACTATGGGGTGGCAAGAGCCTTTGCCAATATCCTGAAGCCCAGGGTGACAGGTGCAAGCCCGCCCCTCGAAGCAGCGTGGCTTGTCCAGCATGTCATCCCAGGCAGACAGACATTGGATCCCCTTTGAATGACACCAGAATTTAAGCCAATTATTAAAGCTGATCATCTTATCACTGTGTTGTGGCATCATTCTAGGTGAAGGTAGGATACTGCTCAAGGTCAGGGTCATACCTGCCTGGGCTACATAATCAGAGAGCTCCTCGGCGTCCCTTTTCATGTAGTCCTCTCAGGTCGTTGACACCAGCGTGGACAATGACTGAGTGTACCTGCTGTTGAGAGACCTGAGTGCTTGTGTTATGTGGGATTCACAGGCAGCTTACTGTGACCTTCTCCTTACTCAGTCTGGTGGGCGTCAGTGTGTCTGACTATGGAATCACCAATGACAAGTGTGTCTGGCATTTTGTTTGGCCTTAAGGGCTGTGACTGTTTGACACTCTGACTGTGTGGTCTATGTGTTGCATGTGTTGGGTCGTGAGGTGGTAGTTGTTTGGGTGTCTGCTTTGGTGGCCTCTGCTGTTTTGGTAAATTTTGACCAGAGCCTCCGAGTATGTCTTTGTGTGAGTATGTGTATGATTTGAAGTTGTGATGGTACCATGTGTGACTGGGTATGTATTGTGTGTGGTTGCCTTCTCCTCCTGTCTGGTCTTGCCAGTCCTATGTTGAGAGAGCTCAGCCTCCAGTTTGGCCGTATAGTTGCATCTCGCATGTATTTGTGTTTTGTGGGAGAAGGAGAGGATTGTCTGTGTACATGAGGCAATTGTAACATTGCCCCAATATTCCCAGGTTCACCAGTTGAGCTGGAGAGGACACTAGCAACTGATCCGACATACTAGAAGTAGTAGATAAAGAACTTTCAAAGGACTCGGGGAAGTGGGTTTTGGGCTGGTGGGGTACTATCTATAATAAGAGTGCTTTATCAAGGTGCAAGTACTGTAGGAGTAAGTGCTAGGCTTTACAGATAGAGAATAGTCTACTTGGGAATCAAGTAGAGATGAACTTTTCAGTTATAGGATATGCTGGTTAGATCAGCAGTACAGTTTAGCGTGTTTTATAGCAGGGGCTGAAGGGAGCTAGGAATTGGCCCAAACGACCAATGGACTACTAGTTTCTGGCTGAAACTTCACCAAATCGGACAAACAGTGCTTCCCACTCCCACTGGTAAGCAAAGAAACTTCCTCCTTCCTAATAAGGCAATGGATCAGTAACAGGAACTAAAAACAAAGCCCAGGGATCAGCAACTCTGAAACTGGACTACTCTAGTTCAGTAAAGTGGGAAAACAAGAGATTTTTTGTTTTATTACAGAGATAAGGAAAAAACAGACAGTAAATGCTATAAATGCTGTAAATCCTTTAGTGTGTAGCCTACAGAAACAATTTGCAACAATTAGTAACTTAAAGTGCAATAAACAGTGTAAAATGCAGAAATCACTTAAAGTAGCAGTAAAAAAATGCAGTCGCTAGCTTAATAACAGTGGGAAAGCCACAAAAATACTTATATCTGGTAGAAAGTCACTCTTTTAGCTCTCTGCTGCTTGGATCACTCTGCAGGCCACCACGAGGATCTGTGCAGTGTTGGTACAAGCTGGAAAACACGTGTTTAGCGTGTTTTATAGCAGGGGGCTGAACGACCAATAGACTACTAGTTTCTGGCTGAAACTTCACCAGTTCGGACAAAAAGGCTGCTCAGTGCTTCCCACTCCCACTGGTAAGCAAAGAAACTTCCCTCCTTCCTAATAAGGCAATGGATCAGTAACAGGAACTAAAAACAAAGCCCAGGGATCAGCAACTCTGAAACTGGACTACTCTAGTTCAGTAAGGAGGAAAACAAGAGATTTTTTTACAGAGACAAGGAAAAAACAGACAGTAAATGCTATAAATGCTTTTATGGCTAGCACACTTGAGTGTGTTAGCCTACAGGTAAAATTAAGCAACAAATAACTTTTTAAGAGTGCAAAACAGTTAATCAACACAAAAACAGTTTAAATAGAATGCAGAGCTGTATAAACAGGCTAAGATGCAGTCGCTAAGCAGTAAATATTCAAAAGCCATAAAAAATACTTAAATCAGTTATAGCAAATACAGTTATAACAAATGCTCTGAAATATACTGTATATTTCCAATATGTTTGAGAAGGACAGTCAGAACACAAGAAGGTTCAGAAGAAGAAAAAAAGTTTTGTTTTACTTTTGAAAAGGTAAAAGGAGGAACAGAAGGCCTTATCAAATGTTCTCTGTATTAAGAAGAATGAGCTAATGACACTAGACTGGGAGGTGTGTCACAGTAGGGGCAACTGCAAAGCCACCAAGTATAAGAGCAAGACACCAACAGGGAGGGAGGGTGGGACAAAATAGCCTAAGACAACAAGCTATGAAAGTTTTAAACAGAAAAAGATTTCTGAAGATTCTGAATAGACAAAGTGCTTTATATATATTAAATTATAAAACAGTAATCTGTTAAAATAATCAAAAATACTTATATTTTGTAGCTCAGTTGCGGTCAAACAACTTCTCCAGCCTGCACCAAAGACCAGAACAACAACTTTTTTACAAGAACACAAAAGAACCAGCCCCACTAGCCAAGAGATAATTACACAGAGTAAATGTTTCAGTTTATACAATAGCCTAAGACAACAAGCTATGAAAGTTTTTAAACAGAAAAAGATTTCTGAAGATTCTGAATAGACAAAGTGCTTTATATATATTAAATTATAAAAACAGTAATCTGTTAAAATAATCAAAAAATATTTATATTTTGTAGCTCAGTTGCGGTCAAACAACTTCTCCAGCCTGCACTCCTTTTTTTCTCTTCTCATTTCCCTTTTACCTTTACATTTCCTTTGCTCTGACATACCTTTTCCTCCACTTGTCTACCCTCTACTATCCTCATCTTTTCATTTTTTTTCTTTTGCTATTGTTCATTGCATTTTTTTTCTGTATTGTAAAATTATTCAGCATCTGGTTTGTTATTGTCATTGTTATCGTTTTACAGACTTCTACTGTGCTTTTCAATATTGTTTTTATTTTTTATGTATTTATTTTATTTTTTTCAGGCTAAACCTGAAACAGATCTTTTTGGATTAATGTTCTACCCCAGTTAACAAATCAAATTAATTAATTAATATCCACATAAATAAATAAAACAGCCAGTTAAATATGATTTAATGAAAATGACAATTCAGGATAAACTGCACTTTTTTTCTTTGTGGTTTAGAATAAACAGCAGGGGCAGCTTAACCTATACACAAAATAAGAGCATTTCAGGTGTTTGGGGTGAAAGTAACAGCTAAAGACCTGACTTATAAATGCATTAATCTTGGGATTATCTGACATCAAATTATTCACAGACATTAATTACAGCTGATTGTCTGACGGAAGACAAAAGGGGCATGAACATGGTTAGGCATAGTTCTATTAAAAAGTGGTGGATCTTCAATCTCCCTCCAGCTCAGGTTGAGGCTAGTCAGGACTACTATACTGAGATCCCCACCTTCATGCCATTGTAGCACATAATGTGGCAACTTTCTGTCTCGCTATCACTCTCTCTCTCTCTCTCTCTCTCTCTCTCTCTCTATCTCTGTCTCTTTTTTCCTACAACAGAAAGTGACAGAAAGTAATGCTAGGTTTACCTCTCAACTATCCATATTTTTACAGAATGCTGAAAAACATATGCTAGTGGCAACGGTCGGAGCCCTTGTCACTGCCATATGTACCAGCACCTAATGTACCAGCAGACAGTGGATATCGGGTAGGCAGGAGACCATATAAGAGCTAGTCTTTATTTTTTACTTATTGGGCATTAGTTTATTTATTTACCATACTGTCCAGTAGATATTGGTCAGTAGAATGGCACTCCATCCATTCCCCTCACCTCCCAGTCACAACAGGAGTACCTCAAGGCTCTATCATTGGTTCCTTCCTCTTTAATATTCTCATGAAAACCCTCTACATATCCTCACAATAGGCCTCCCTAATACAATACACAGATGTCTCCACACTCATATGCACATATGCCAAACTGGTACATCTCCAGAAAATTAATCAGGGAGATTTAACAGACACTGAAACATTGCTTTGTAACTCACAACTCATGATCAACCCAAAAAAAAACAAACTACTTATTTTCCCCTAAATCTCTCTCCCTCATGAAAAACAAATAAAAACCTCACTCTTCATAATACAGCCATTAAAGTCACTTCTCATAGCAAATTATTTGGGATGATAGTAGATGATAACTTGAAATTTGACCTGCATATACAAATTGCATAATAAACTCAACAAAAACTAGGGATGCTTTACAGAGTCAAAAACTTTTTCACCAACACAACTAAAACTGCACTTGCCACTACTTAACTCCTCCCCTCTCTACTTTATGGCACTCCATTTTTACTAATCTCTAAGCATCGCAAAAAACAAAACTTAAAGAATACTATAATAAAGTGGCTACATTTTCAGCAAATACCTCTTTCAGAACCCACCACTGTACAGCACCAAAAAGTCTAAATTGGTTAGAACTACCACATTAACTAAGACATTCACAGCTTTGTATCACCTATAAAATTATCCAGTATCCATCTGCTTCTCAATGCACTAAATACCATTCCACACTACTATGTTCCCAATGTGTTATTATGATCCAAAGACCTAAAACTCCTCTCTGTCCACAAACCTATTAAATCTGCTGGGCATGGCCTGTACCCAAACCATGTTGCTAAGGCCTAGAACTCCTTACCTCTATCCACCAGGTCAGTACCCTCCCTCCATGTCTTTAAAAACATTCTGAAAGACTTCCTAGCCAAAATCTGACTCTGTTCTTGCTCAACCCCAGTATAAACTATATCTGTAAATGTGAATAAATAACTCTTCAGACCTTACATCTCCTTACTCTCCATTCTTTCACTTCCTTACTTCAGTCAATTTATCTTCCTTGATGACTCTTTTTGTAAATATGACTATATGATGACTCTTTTTCTAAACATGACCCTGTTTTTATTCTCACTTCAAATTGTATTTCAAATTTGTATTATACTAACTTACCTTAAATTTCTATAGAAAATGGCTAAAATTTCTCTAAATATTAAATCATTGTCATACAAGTTGCATCTATTCTTGACCAGTCTAATTTGGTGTAATCATTTAAACTGTAGACGTTTTTGTATTATTTTTGAAAATTGTAAAATTATTGTTCTTAAAATGTTTTTTCAATACTTTGGAGCTTATCTGCTTGGGCATCTGCTGAAAATGAGCTTCTACCCAGTCGGACTTTCCTGGTAATCTAAATAAATAAAATAAATAGTTAAGCTATATTACCCTCAAGCAGAATCAAGGAAAATGCATAGAATGTCCATCCCAATGGGCGCAATTTTATATGTAAGCTTAATGTTAATTGCTAAGCTTAACTACCTTAGTTACATGGACCTTTCAGCAACTGGCGGAGGACTTGGTAAGCATATCATAGATGTCTGCTTTGTATATACTACACCAGTTCCTTGACTTTATGCTGCAGCATAGAAAGGGATATATTTAATTCCCCAAGGCTACAGAGGACAGAATCACCAAATTGAATTATTTTGCAGTATAAGCTATTTTCTTGAGATCCTGGAAGCCATAGAATTCCAGTAGTAAAGAAATCCAAAGCCTGGAAGTGTTGAGATAAAATGCAGTGTTTATTCCAAACAGGAAAAAAAAAAAGAAAAGAGTTAACTTTGAAATAACATCTTGTGTGGATGTGTCTTAGTTAAATGTTTTACTCATTTTATGGCTATATTGACTTTTAGTAATATTTTACCTATATATGTGTCTTTAAACTGAAGTGCTTAATACAGCTGTGTCATGTGATTAGTTTTATGGTTTGAATTTACAATTTAAATGAAGGCATTTGATCTCTTTTTTTACACACTGATGAGGGGTTGATCCCAAAAGCATTGTGATTTTTTTTCCTGTTTGGAATAAATGCTGCATTTTACCTCGTTTCCAGGATTTGGATTTTTTACTATTGTTTTGCATTTTGTATCCTGTCTGGTTTACCTATGTGCTGTTCCTGTTTCTTTGGATTAGCCATATAATTCCATCAAGTCTCAACCCCATCCACAGGGACTGGGAAACATCAGTAGGAAGGCCTTCTGCTCCCTCAACTCCCAGGTAGTGTGTAATGCCAAGAGCACTATATATAATGTGTCTGTGTGCCACCCTGGCAGCTCCTATGATTCACACTTATGGCACATATCAGATCATTACCATCACTTTGTGTGTGAGGGGAGGAGGACTTTCCATAGGGTCATCTAGTAACTATGGACATAAATAAGTGGGTTACATGGGCAGTATGTAAGCATATCATGCAAGCAAGAAGCAGGTCACATATAATGGTGTGACGCTAAATATGCTTTGTAACCATAATGATGACTCTCATCTGCAACCTCCATACTATGGTAGAGATGGTGTATACTGTTATGGCAGGAGGTACTGCCAGCCATGCCAGGAGAAGTAGGGCAGTGGATGTGTAACATATGCCAGCACAGCTAGCTGGAATTTAGTAAAGAATTATATGTCATTTGTGTGTTAAACTGATTTGTATAGATGATTGTGTTTAAACATGCATTTGTAAAGTTGATTGTGTTAAAATGTATCACCAGTTTGGCTTGCTGGAAAGAAAAGAAATCTACATGCATTATTGTAACTGGATTAAATGTATATGTTTTAACACAGGACTGGAAGGGATGAGGTTAATCTCAAACTTTAAATATATCTGAAATTAAATTACTTTATGGTTTAAGCCATAACGATGTTATCCCACAGTTTTGAATGGAGCCAGAGATGCAATGTCTGTGCAAGAGAATAGGTTGTAGCTCATGTAAGAAGAGTGGAATGGTTTTGGGGTTTTATGACTTCCAGCAGCTGCACCACATCTGAGCAATGCTCTGTCTGTGTGTAAAGTAACACATAGGTGCTAAAATTCTGTCAACATCTAGTGTTGGTGATAGCATGGGAAACAGAGTCAGATAACTGGATGTGTGTGATGTCATTCTGTAAGCCAGAACTAATATTAAGATATTAGTAGGAGATTGCTCTCAGCATTCTGCATTCTGTCTTTCACTCAGTATAATTGGATGCCCTTTTAAGAGCCTTACAGTAACTGACTGGTGGCAGTGAAACTACCTTATAGTCTGGGCAAAGTTGATAGAGTGGATAATCTGGCCCAGTCTTTCCCAGGTTTGAGTGTGTGTGAAAATTACATCTCTAAGAGTCTACTTGGGTAGGGACAAGAAGCACTGGTTTCACAGAGAGAGTGGTGGAGTACTTGGTTAGGGTACTCAGCTGAGGACTTAACTCTGAAGCTGTGCCAGTGGGGAGTCTTATGGGGACCTGGAGGGAGACAAATAGAGAAACCCAAACCCTGGGCTGAGTGTATTCCCAGTGTGCCCTTAAGGGAAGTTGTGTTTGATGCACAGAGGCTTGCATCTGGAAATACTGAGTATATCCATTTGCATCCCAAGTGAATGTCCCTCTCCAGTGTCAGTAGTGAGTGGTCAGTGATGACTTTTACTGTGTAGTACTAACCTGATTCATCCCTCACTGACATTCAAGTGTTAGCTCAGCACACCCATACAGGCCCTCTCTACATATGAGTGTCTGCTCCTTCTCCCCAGGCAGCAGGATCTCTTTCACCTCCATGGGATATTTTTGTATCCATGGTCCATTCCCTGTTGAAGACATGTCCATGATCACTGGCCCAGATTGGGGATGTCACATATATCAACACCCATGCAGAAATATATGCCATTGAGTTGTTTGATGCAACAATTAAAGGGATGCTGCAACAGTAAGGGCCCAGCATAGCTGTAAAAGAGCAGGCTGAAGAGTTCAGGTATGAGGATGAAGCAGTGGAACTATGTTAGAAACAGAGGCAGATGCAGAACATCATTGCAATAGCAATGAACATGGTATTTTGACCACAACTATGGGTCATTACACAGACAGCCAAGATTAAACTGAGGTCTGCATTATCACATTCAGGCTATGTAAGTGTGGTGCATCATGCTCCCATAGGGGACATAGAAGGGTTAGAACTATTGAACTACTCATGAACAGCCTGGTGATGGGTTCCAGATATTGAGCTTGAGGAATGTCGGCACCCACAATTGTGTGACTGCCAATGACAAGGGGTAGTGGGCCAGGGGTTGGAAGATTGTGTGGCTATGGCTGGCAGGCAGTTCAGGAATGATTTCTGTAGTTTGAGTAAGCTTGTCACATGCCCTGCTACTGAACATCCAGACCCTCCCATGGTAAATGATGATACAGCTTGCAGAGACAGATGGTGTCTCATAAAAGTACCCATGAGAGTAACATTTGCCACCACAGACCTGAAAACTTCTTCCCTGTACTTCATGTCATTGTGTCAGTATTGCACTTCATCATCAAGCCACAGCATTGGAAGCAGCTGTCTGTGGAAGAATCACTTGATGTACACATGCTGATTTATGTTCAGTGTTTTACCCAGATGAAAATGGGAAAAGGGGGGGGTTGTTGATGATGATACTGATGATGGTAAGGGACTGATCTGGAGTCATGGCAGTGCTACATTCCCCTTAATCTCCCACATAAGTTTATAGGTTCATAGGCAATTGCTAGGCTAATGGCCCTAGGAGGCCTTTTTAAGCCCAGTCATGTTTTCTTATATGTAAATGACAGGAAAAATTACCTGGAGTATGTAGTTGGGTTTACTGATGGAGCATTTAAAAGCTGCTTCTGTCCAATAGGGCCATATGTGCCAGTCCAGGGGTACATTTCTGATTCCCTATCTATTTGCCCAGGTTGCATTTGAATAGGAACAATTCTGAACTATGATTCATAAAGATAGGAAGCCTGTCCAAGAGAAGGGTAATTCTCTAAGACACATACCTGTCCCTCCAACATGTTCTGTTTATATTGCAAATGAGGTTTAGGTCCTAAGTGTATTTTTAATGCTGTTAGAGTTGTGGATGTGCACCAAGTCCAATCAATACTGTCTGTAGGAGACTGAGCATAAAGATATGACTTTGAGGCGGTCTCTATATTTCATTTGGTTTATTATATTCTTCTTGTGAGGAACCCCCTAAGAGAGTTGCATATGCCTGGTCAGGTACGTACAGAAGGAAGCATTGTACTTAATGACTGGTCTAAAGAGGACTTAGTATAATGAGATTATGGCATCTTTGGACCTGGATTCCATACTCTTGCACAATATAGAATATAAGTTTCTCAGTACAGAATGATTTCCTTACAAAAGTAGACACATGATGGTCAAAGACCAAGTCACTGTCCACGTATGTTCCCAAGTCCCTGACAACTGGGTCTACTCTTAGGGGTGTATTGTCTATGGTGTAATTCCCAGGGATAGCTGTCTTTCCAAAGGATACTATTATACACATTTTTGGCATTCAGTTTTAGACTATGACTCTGGCAACAGTTTTTAATTTTTTTTTCAACAATCTGTCTTTGAGGATATTAGTGTCCTTGGGGGATACTAAAATTGCACACAAGCTTGCAGTCATCTTCAGACTTTGTCAACATTTGATGCTAGCTTTGACTTTTGGAAAATAGATGCCAAAAAGCAGTGGCCCCAGTAATGATCCCTGAGGGACTCTGCTAATGACTGACCTTTTTGTGGAGGTATTGTCTCCTACCCTGACTTCCTGCATCCTATATGTCAGCTAGTTGGCTATCTAACAGTTGACATAGGGATTTGCTCCTAGTTTTGTGAATTTGTCTACATTGCCCATATGGGGAATGATGCTTAAATGCTTTGGCCAGGTCAAAATAGGCAGTGTGTACTTTTTTGCTCTTGTCCATAGCTCTGGTGACTTTCTCGAAAAAGTCCACAAAGTTGAGTAGGCGCAATCTGCCTTTCATGAAACAAAACTGTGTTGGATGCAGTGACAGAAGGTTTCCTGTGTTTTTGTTTACAATATTCATAATGATTTTTTTCCTATGGCTTTACATATGAAACTAGTCAGACTTATGGGTCTGTAGTTACCCAGTACAGTAGATGGCCTGCTTTTGTTGAGAGGAATAATTGTTGCAGTCCTCCATTGACTAGGCACAAAGCCAGTTAAGCAACTAAGGTTGAACAGTGATTTTCGAGGGTCCAATAGGTGATGTTTCATTCTTTCCATGAGGTATCGCAGAATATTATCAGTGCCCATAGATGCAGTATTCTTTGCCTTGGTGATAGTATTGAGGACTTGTTCGTTAGTGATAGCTGGGGAGTAATGGTTGAGGGCATCTCTTGAGAGGTGTCAAGGGTAGGAATGAAGAGTAAAATTAGAAATAAAATTATGATTCCGAAGGTTTGCTTTATCCTCCAGCTCTGTGTTGGTGGTTTCATTGACAATTAGTTCAATCTACTGTTGTGTTATTACCTTTGAGGTTGCTGAGTCATCTGCCTGTGAGGCTAGCTTTGCCTAAATTTGCCTTTAGTGGTAGTATAAAATACAACCACGGGTCTCCCCCACTGAAAAGAGGCCCCTAACTTAGAGAAAATATCCTGGTTAACAAAGGATAGATAAATAAATAAATTAATATGTAATATAAATTAATAAATTAACAAGACTCCTGAATAGCTTATTTAGTTTGATAAGGGGTTTATTGCCTTACTGAGCATTGCAGTTCCTAGTTTTGGCCATTTTTTTTCCTTTTGTTATTCAGCTTATTGATATTGGGATTTCATCAGGATGGCTTGTCATTTGAGTTAGTTTCGTGCTTGTTCCAGATGGAGACAGCTGCCTCAGTACATCTGTTTACATGACATTATAGCGTTTCTTTAAACATTTCCGCATAGGAAGCAGAGTTCATCCGGTTTGGGGGGGACATGAAATTCTGGCAGGGTATCACTTAGTAGTAGGAGGTTTGCGCTGGAAAAATTCCTAAATGTTTGAAGTTAGATGAGATTACAGATTTTAGTTTAATTTCAAAGGAGACAACTTTATGGTCTAAATCTGACAAGTGAAGATAAAGGTGCTAAGTTCCCCCATGTTTGTGAGAATCAGGTCAAAGATGCTGGTGAGACTAATAGGTGTACAAGGGTGATACAGAGAATTTGTGTTGACAAAGTCATGAATCTTTGGTCCTGCATGCAGGAAGTTGTGTATGTTTCCAAGTTTATATTAGGGTATTTAAGGTCACACACAACTGTAGTTCACATTGAGTACCAATAATAGCCATTTGCACTATAAGGTATATGTTTACATTCCTGTCTGCATTACCTTATTCCTTTCATGTGCAATTATACCCAAGTGCAATAATGTAGTTGTTTACTGTATTGCATTGCATTATATTGTATTAGTTGGTATTATATTGTATTGTATTCTCTTATTTATTCATGTTCATTATATGTGAATACACCTTAGGATCATTGCTACAAATTTCACTGTACTTGTGCAATGACAATAAAGGAATCTTATCTTGGAATAAATGTAGAGCAGCTCCAATTTATTTTGTTATCTGGTATGGGTATCCTGGGTCACAGAGAGAGACCTATAGCTTGCAAAGATATGCTATGGTATGGAACTTTGCTTATGGTGACCTGGACATAGAGAAGCTCAAGTGCATCATATAACTTGATGAGTCTTCAGGTGTGACTGTTTTTGATGAATACTGAGACACCTCCACATTTTGTCTCTTCTTTTTCAATACATGCACTAAACATGCGGAAGTCATTATAGCACTGCACTGCCAGGGTGCTCTCTGCAGCTTTAAACCGTATCTCCATAACTTCACAGATATCTACATTCTCCAGGATGAGCTTGCAGGGACTGGAGCTTTTTTTGTTCAGATTCCTTGTACTGAGAAGTAATACCTTTAGACTATGCTGCTGGATATGTGCATGCCAGGTGCTTTGGTGGGGCTTACATTTATAGAAGGGCCACCCTAAGCCTGAGATGTTGTTTCTCTCTGCAACTCCACAGCAGCGTCTGATGTTGTTAAGGTGGGTTACCCCTCCCATGGTAGTGCTGCAGTGTAATCAGATTGTGCCATGAGCATGTTGCCATCATTATCAGCCACAGGAGATGTGCTGACATTGGGCATGTAACATCCTATCGTAGTGGGCCCTCCATCAGTAGAAACTGTGAAAGCAAGAACACATGAAAGCTTTAGCAGCACTCATGTGCCTGTACTCCTTCCATGACAAGCATAGTGGTAGACAACTCTACATGTGTATAGTATATGGAGACACACATTGACATGCTGAGGTTGCAGTCCAGAGGTGTCTGAACAGACAGAGAAGCCAAAGTGATTCAGTCTTATCATATATGCTTTGCACTGTACCATAAAGACTTTTACTGTGTAGTACTAACCTGATTCATCCCTCACTGACATTCAAGTGTTAGCTCAGCACCCACATACAGACCATCTTTGCATATGAGGGTCTGCTCCTTCTCCCCAAACAGAGGCAGCAGGATCTCTTCCACCTCCATGAGATATTTCTGTGTCCATGGTCCATTTCCTGTGGAAGACATGCCCTTGACAATGTCTTCTCAACCTCTTAGAACATGAAATCTGGACAAAGCCATAAATAAAAGTGGTATAAAGGCCCAACAATGGGGACAATTTTTAAATATTGCTCTTACAAACTTAGGAAGTTGATAGAATAACAGATTGTACATTAGCATGAATTGTCTGAAGGGTATTTAGTCTGAAACTCAAATGTCTGTCATTATTTTTTAACTTCAGTCTTTAGTGACTTGCCACTAATTTGCCTGAAAACCACAATTTTATGAAAAATGAACCAAAAATATGAGGCAAAAATCTGAACATTCTACGAAAATTTGTACATTTGAGAGGTATGACAATGTCCCATGCCTTATCCTTTGCAGGGAGTATCATATTAGTAATCCTAAAGCACATCTATTGTAAAGATTTATTATGACTACCTACAGCAATTACATCATGAAACGCTTCATGCAAAACCTGCTCCCAATTGCTTGTGGCACCTTTGCCCAAGATTTATATATTACACATGCAGAGAGATTGCAGTAACATCTCATTGATCTGGTTTGTGAACTTTTCCAGCTGTTGCTTCTCTCAGGGGCCCACGGCATGTTATGGCACTAAATGGTTGTATCAGGCAGTTTGCATAAGTAATCCACCTATCCCCATTCTGAGGCCGGCTAGGAAACACTATACCGCTGCTTGCTTCTCTCAACCACATCATGTGCACTCTGGTACTATGGAAAAGGGCTCCCTATACCATTTCCTGCACCTGCATATTGGCCCCCATGTAGTGGTTATGCCCACCTAATTCTTTCATCACCTTTACGATGAATTGCCATGTCTACCACTATGTACAGGCATCTTCATGCCCCTTGTATCCTGTCCTTCTCTAGCTGCTGTGTATACACAGTCTGTACCACCACCACATCTGGACTTGACAGTGCCATGCCATTATGCAATGTCCCACTCACACATAGCACAGGTGTTGATTACACTGCTAGGCCACATAAACAGGTAGGTATTCTGCTTTCAATACTTGTAAGTTTGTCTCCTCAGAGTTACTATGTAAAGTCCTGTATTGTACTGATTTTCATCTGTATTTTCATACAAAATTGCATCCATGCTTTACATAATGTTAAAAAGAACCTTGTAGCATAGCAGTTATGCTATGTGAATCAGTTTACTGCTACTGTCTGAACTGTATCTATAATTCAATGTGCTGACCTGCTCAGTTGGTATTAGCCATGCTTGGTGTGGCTATATAGAAGCATGTGAGCAAGACGCTCATACTATTAGCCTGTTGAACCTCTACTGTTCCAAAACTGTACTATGACAGTTTGGTAACACCCCAATGCTGTGCCTATGACAGTCTGGCAGTGCCACCATTGCTGTGCCTCATTGTGCATCACATGATGCACTAAAGTGCATCTGTGTGTATGTAGCTATCATTTTGCTGTGACAGTGGACCTGTATCATGGTCACCGGTTCTTCATGTAATTTGAACTGGGATTCACGATGATACATTGAGCAATATCTGTCCAATGGACATCAATTTGAAAATGTGTCACTGAAACCCACTTTCCGGGAACAACATAATAAGCCTTTTTACAGGTGTGCAAGTGCCCCTCCCCCATATCCTTTATGTGGGGAAAGGCCTCCCTTACCTCAAAATTATATATACCAACTTAACAATCACACAGCAGTGCAAAAGTTAACATTTGTTGAAAATGGCCTAACCTGCAGTCTACTTATGACATCAGTCTCAGAGGTGACTAATGACTGCGTATTGCCATCTGGGCTGGCCTGGCATCTGCCCATGGCCCCTTCTGTATCCTCATCCAGGCATTCCACTTCCTTTTATATCTTTCCACATACCTTGTTCATTGTCCAACTTTCTCCATCACTTTCACACATCTGTCACTTGTCATTTAGCAGTGGTTCACTATTAAACCCAGCCTATGGTTGGGAAGTGTATGATAGGTGCTTGCTAGAAAGGCAGTGATTACTGTATAAGGCCACTTAATAAAGTGATAGCAGTTGGGTATGTTATAGCTTTATTGGTCTGTTAGATAATACTTAGTCTGGGATAAGTGCTTTTCTGACAACATCTTTAGTCTAGTAAAATATTATATGACTTATGTATGCTGTTACCGGAAAAATTAGTACAGGTGGTGGAGTGAGTAGGGGACCCAAGCTTTTATTTCTAAAATTTTTAATTCATAATTCTTTTTAATTTATGAATTGGACTAGCCACTGATGTGGAATTTTGTAGAAGGATTAAAGTACTTAAGAAAATTAAGCATTTTAACTACAAAATTGCTGGTCCGGGTTTTTACCAGCTGGGTAAAAATATCAAATGAAGAAACATTGATTCTTTTCAGTTTCACTATGTGCTTTCTCTTTCTTCAATTATATTTGACATCCATATTCATGCTCTACAGAGATTGCTGGCATTTCAATTCTTATATTACCAAGGGACTTTATATAAAATTTTGTAAATTTCATTTGTTCTTCACATCAGATGATGTTTTGCTTTCACAAGTCACAGATCCAATGATTCTAATGATTATTTCATATCATATTGAAACTGTGCAATACTTAAAGAAAACCCTGTTTTCCATAAAATTCCACTCTTAGGCTGATTATACCACTAATTTCCATAAAACTCTACAGTGGCTCTGAATAAACTTGCCTTGGGCTTGGAATGTATTCACAAATGAATGAGTCATAATTATCTGAAGCTCAGTAAGACCAAAATTACTACCATGAGCACACACACTACCATGCTTAATTCTCTGGTTCCGGTTTGGTTGCCAAATAGTATACATAGTGGTGGCAAACTTAAGCTTGTGGTTATAAGCTGTAGAAGTTTAGTGAGATTAGCGATGACCAGCTTACCTTCAAGGACCAGTTCTCAGCCATCGTCAGTTCTTCTTATTACCATCTGAAGACTATTTCTCTTATTAGGTATCTTATTTCTTCTGCCTATTTATCCGTGGTTGTGCATGCTCTACCCCTTCACATATAGACTACTGCAATGCCCTGCACCTGGAGCTACCAGTCACTGTTTCCAACTTGGGTAGAAGTCTGCTGCTCATCTACTTACTGGAGTATATAGAAACCCCATATCATTCTGGTGCTGCAGTGACTGTACTAGCAATCTATTCATTCATTCTCATGTCATCTACAAAACTGGTATATTCAGCTCTTCACAGCTTGGACCCCCTTATAATCTGGAACCCCTTAAGTGTTATGAGCTTGCTTGTAATCATCATTCATCTAACCACAGATTGTTGGAAGTTCTAGGGATCCAGCTGGCTACACTGAGGACATGCCACTTTGCCTATCAGGGGCTGTGTCTCTGTAATCTCCTGTCAGTGGCTAAAGATGATCTCAACAATTAACAGTTTGAAGCATTCACAGAAAAACGTACCACTTCAATTTGGTTTCAGATTTACCCTTATTTGTTTTTCTTCTGTTGCTATTCTTTATGTATTTTGTTCCATAACAGTACATTATTAATAATAGACTTGAACTTGAACCTATCATCCTGCTTATGTTGTGCAACCTAAGTTTCACTTTTTACTGTCCTTTCTTACAGCTATCTTTATTTTACAAGACTGCCTGTTGTCTTCCCTGTAGCTTTCATGCCTATTAGCTTTTCATATGCTTTTTTTTAATTAACTATTTAACCTCTTAACTATTTTCCTTTTTTTCTTTTTCTAATTCTGTTTACTACATTCTGTGAAGAGTAAGAAATCCTGTCTTATGGATGGCAAAATCTAAGTTTAGCGAGGGTGAATTCTTCCCACACTAGATGAATAGGTTGGAATCAAAACCCTGTTTGCACAGGATGTCATCAGATGAGCACTACTAGGCTAAGCTCCTACCAAGGTGACTACATAGGCCAGACTATGCCTTCATTTGATGGTCATAGTTCCATATGATAAAAATAACAAAACTTTTTTTTTTACATGGAAGCAAGTCCTACCACAGCTGTCATGTAAACAGTAAGGCTTCCTCACCCATAAATTTATAAACCATCTCCATAGTCATATAACTAAAAGTAGTGAATCGTCACTGATGCTGAAACAGAAACAGCACCAGCAATGATTTCATGTGGCAAACACTATTCAATAGACTGGGGTGTATCAAGCTGTGCTTGGTGAGTGGCAGTCTCATCCAGTGGTAACTTAACCATTAGCAAGGCAATCAAAATAGTGAGTTTGAATTCCTCCCCAATTGCATGGACTGATGAATGGCTTTACTACATTAGATGACATTGTGCCAGTATAGTGTGCCTGAACTCCTCTCACAGTGCACAGGCAAGTCAAAACCCTGCTTGCATGGACAGCCATCACGTGAACACAGACTGGATGACCACATCAGAATCCTTTCTGCACATAAAGTCATCATATGAGCACAGAGGCTAAACTTTTCCCAAAGTCTTCTAAAGTGAGTAAACAAATGAGAAACATTTGTGAACAAGATGTCATTATGTGACCATACTATGGCAAAACTCCAACCACAGTAGAAGGATAGGTCAGAACCCTGGAGGTCAGGATGTCATCATGTGAGTATGCCATGGTTAAACTCGGAATGCAAGGATAGATCAAAACAGTGGACACACAACATGTCATTAAATGCCTATATTGTGACAGAATGTGTTCTACAAAGTACAAATAAAAAGAACCCTGTTTTAATTAGATGCTGCTATGTAATTATAATGTGCCTGGTTGCCTCCTACATTCTATGAACATGTCAGAACTCTGCCTTCCTCAAAATGCGTTAATGTGGCTGAGAAAGTGGATAGATGAAAACTTGGATATACCGAAAGACTTTGTGCTAATACTGTGTGCTTGAACTGCTCACTATGAATAGATAGGAAAGCACCCTGCCTGCAAATGATGTTTTCATGAGTAAGGTGTAGATGGCCAAGCTGAACTGGTAGGTCAGAACCCATGTGTACAGGATAATATGTGAGTATAATGGGTCAGAATGTTTCCCTCAAGGAATGGACAGTACACTGGTGAATGGGGGAAGAGCAATGCCAAAGATAAAGCTCTTGAACACATCATAATGCATAGGCTGGGGAGGGAAACACAATCAGGTAACCTTAAAATCTGCTGTGAGTCTAATAAGTAGCAGAATATGGCACAAATTCAGCTGCAGTATCCTTCCAAAGAAATATATATCCTGCACTGCTAAACAGGCAAATGGTTTAAATTTCTGAAAGCTCAAAGTGCCATCATATTATGTAAAGGTTTTCTATAAGCAGTTTAATAATATATTTGCAAGGGCCAACTGTCACATGGAACCATGTGTTCATTGTTGTGTGTCAAGTAACCAAGGAGTGAACAGAATAGAAAAAGGTGAGTGCTTCAAGTCTGATAACCGAAAAGCAGTGATCAGCAACAGTGAACACAGTTGATAAATCCAAAAAGGTGCTGCCACCAGGTTTCTATACAAAAACTGGTGAAAATGTTTGTGTTACTTTGACCAATGGTGTCACAGTAGTATGACATGCCATAAAGTTGTAGAAAAATGAGGAAATGGTTATGTAAAGAGTAGCTGCATACTGCCTGAAGATGAGGCATTCATGATTTGGACTCATGCAGGCCAAGATGATTAGGCGACCATTATCTGCTGCTTTCTCATTCCATCTTGTGGAGGTAGATCACAATGTCAGTTTTACAAGTGGATGGTAAAATACCAGAACACACACTACACTGAAAACATCATGGACTGGGCAATCAAGAAGAGCACATCACATTTTGGAAACAGTGGGAGGAAATAGGGTCAGAGGAGTAGCCAGCGAGTTGGGGGTGAGAACATTTATCTAACCTGAGATTAAGGCACAGTCTGAAAGCAAGCATAACATCTATGAATCAGTTAGCTGAGTAAGGACACAGTTTTTCAATGGTTTGATGAGCTTTCTTTAAATGACCTAGTTCATCTCTTCCAAATAAGTATCCATAGTTAAAGTTTAGGATTCATAGGCATTTCAAAGCTATTTAATCTCCCGGCCATTGACTCCTTGCAAATACCTACCCTCAGGCTGTACTCCATTTCTCAAGATGGCAAGGCCACCAAGTCCAGGTGTAAATTTGAGGGCACCCATCAAGTCATCTAGGCTATTTTAAAGTATGTAATGTACCATGTTGCTTAAAATGTTGTAGCACTCTATTCCAGAGAAGGGGAGGTGCTAGGTAATGAATCTATCGCCCCATTGCGCTCTGATAATCCGCTAGTGAAGATTTAGGCTTTTGCCTGTAATGTTTGTTCAGCTATTAGACTTACAGAGATATAGCAGATCAAGGAAAGAGAGCCTTTAATGGTGCAATAGTCAATACACAGCTCTCTCCTCAAGAAACTATAAGATATCGAGTAAAGGGATACAGCTACTAACCTCTACTTGCAGCTTAGGATATTTAGGCCTGAGATCTTCTTAGTTAGGAACCTCTAGAGCTTTTAATGTTGCTTGATGTGTTGAATGAGGAACATCCCAAAGGGGCCATAGTACTCTAAATAGGTTTAATTAGTACTAAATATAAGGGAACTGGATGAAGTACTCCTGGTTATTAGCTGTGTTGAGTGGAATGATCTCCTGACTGCAATTGCCAGATGATGGTCAAAGGAGAGGGGAACTGTCAACCCAGGCACCAAGATCCTTGACTACCTTTTCATTAAGTAACGGAGTATTGTTTATACTATATGTTTGAAGTTAGGGGTTGTTTGCCAAAAGAAATAGTACTACACTTTTTTCCATTTCGTTTGAGTCCATTTTCAGTACACCAGATACTAAATAGGGCAAGAAATTTCTGAAGAATGAAGGTGTTTCTGTTTATCATTCATAGCTGTAATTTACACTTGAATATGGACAGGAATGAAATGTTTTTCATATGGATGGGGAGTCTATCCCCGAGCAGTAGAATCCTCTGCAAGATATACCTGTCCATCCAAACAAGTCTGTTGATGTCACAGAAGAAGTTTAGATCCCTAAACTGAATATTTCTGATGTCATTTGATTTGCTTGTGCATTCAGTCCATCAGTCATGTGTTGGAGGATACGTTGTACGCCAGACACAGATCACCTCTTACAGTCTGTAGAATACTGAGTACATTGGCAGGGCTTTGCGTCGGTCCATGTAGGACATGTTGTTTAGCCCTTGTACCGTTTTAGAAAGGTATCTCTGTGAGTGCTCCAGTTGTTGCATGTGACTGGACATCATAGCTTTCAACCTCTTAAAAAATCTGGACAAAGTCTGAAATAATTGGAGGAACAAAGGCCCAAAAAGTGACAGATTTTAAATGTTGCCCTTATAAATGTAGAAAGTTGCTAGAGTAACAGTCTTTAAATTAACATTCATTCTCTGAAGAATATAAAGCCTGAAACTCAAATATATGTCATTATTTAGTGTCTTCAATTCTCAATGATTTGCCAGAAAACCACAAATCTTACAAGGAAAAGACCAAAAATATGAGGCAAAAATCTGGACATTCTGAAAAAATTTGGACAGTTGAGAGAGGTATGCTGGACATTATATTCAATGATGGGCCTAATGAGGGCAAGTAAAGGGGGTCAATGACATCCCTAGATCTAGACTTTGCTTGTAAACTGTGAGATATAGAAGGACTTTCTTATAGCAATGGGCACATGTTGGTCAAAAGTTAGGTCAGTGTCCACATAAGTTACCAAATGCTGAACAAGTAGCGTATTGTCAGTATGGTAGTTTCCTAGGTTGCATGACTTCCCAAAGGATACAATAATGCATTTTTTGGCATTTAGTTTCAGTCCATGATTTTGGCATCAGTTATTTATTTGGAACAAACCTTTCTACAGGAAGGCTAAGTCAACCGGGGATTCACTGACTGCAGTGTGCTATAACTGGGGAACAAATCCTGTGTTTAAGCTTAAGTTAAGTAATTTGAGGAAAAGTTTGGTGGAGGAATGTTTGATTATATTAAACACCAAATTATGTTGTCAGGCCCTATGGAGGAAGTGTTTTTGGTCTTTGAACACACCTTGGAACATGTTAGTTATTAATATTAGGGGGTGTGAGGGTTCCTGGGATAAGTTGTGTTTGAACAGAATTTTCAGGGATGCAATTTACACTAAATTTGTTTGCTAGTGTATTTCTGATGTCCTTTGGGTTGGGGCAGATGGTCCAATTGAGGATAAGTTCTGAGCATTTGGGAGTATTATTCTTTAGTTTCCTAATGCAGCTAAAAAGAACTTGTAGTTATCTTTAGTTTCAGAAGCTAGCTCTTGAGGATTTAGTCATTCTAATAGTGTTTTCAGTTACCATGTAATATTTTTATACTGTCCTTTTTTATGGAGTTATGGACTTTCTGTATAATTTAAGGATTTTTTTCCAAAAAGGATTTTAATTATTCTTTTTCATTAACAAACATAACAAATAATGAAATTGGTTCGTATATTCAGGATAAATGAAACATGAAATCATAAAACTATTTACACTCTGTACAAAAAAAGATGCCACTCATTGGTATAAATGAATATACAGGTAACTAAACATATATATATATATATATATATATATATATATATATATATATATATATATATATATATATATTTATGTACATATATATATACACACATATACATACATATCCATACAATAATATAAAGATAATGACAAAGCTTACATTGACATCATGTCCTGTTGATATCTTTAAAATATGTGTAGTGAAATGTGGGTATCACTGAATCTTTTGAATAATTCTTTGAGATTAGGTTCTAGTTTAGGCTAAAATTAAGTTAAAAACTTGTTCCAAAGTTTCAATTTTATTGTCTTTTTTCCGACCTGCATCAATTATCATTTTTGTGAGTTAACAAATGTTTTATAGCCATTTTCTTGAATCCTTCCCATGTGATAGTTAGTCTAGCTATCCATTTAGATGCTATATAGAGTTTAATTAGTGAAAATAGTGTAATAAGTGTATTGATTTGGATTTTGGTTAGATTTGAGGTTGTAATATAAAGAAGTGTAAACTCCCATGTCAGTGTTGCCTTTTCATAGCCTATTTTTTGTAACTGAAGTTTTAGGGAGTTCCACAATTTGTATACGCATTTGCAGCTCCAGAATATATGTATTAAATCTGCTTCTTGCATCTCACAGCATGGGCAGAATTGTGAGTTGGAGGAGTTAAATTTGTGTAATATGGTAGAAGTGAAGTAAGCATTATTGTAAATCATAAGTCGAGTGTATGTTAATTTTTTTAATGGTATTACTTTAGAGGATAATTCCATCGCAAGGGACAACTGCTGTTCCGTTAGTAATGGGTTATTTGTAAGCCAATATTTTGAATAAAGTAGATTATTTTGATATTTAATGCCATTTATCATTTTATATGTATTCAAAATCATTTTATTCCCAGATAGCATAATTTCCCATTATGATTTACAATTATTCATATCTGTTATATTTAGTTTAGGGTTTTGTAGGTAGTTATAACAAAGTTCTTTAATTTGTCTCAGCATAATCGTGTAGGATTTTTTGTAAGTTAAGATGTGTTGTTACTTCTGTAATTGACTGTTTAATATATGGAAATAAATCTCGGATTTTCATGTGTTTTAGTAAGGGATACATATTGAGGTTTATCATAGTGTTATTGAGTTTTAAATTAGGGTTTTTGTGTATTGGTTGAAGGGTTTCCATTGCTGTTCCAAGATTTATAGAGTTGAATAGTTTTTGTGTTTCAATAATGGAGTGTCTTCGAGGGTCAGGAATCCTGTATGTCCCTATATCTTTAGGTTTTAAAAATGGGAAAACTCTAGGGTTAATATCTAATGTTTTGATATAGTTATGGTATATTATGAGCCAAGCTGGGAACCATTTGTTGGATGTTTCGCTATTTTTAGGATTCTACTACAGTTGATGATTATATAATAAAGTTTAAAGTCCGGTAGGTTTAATCCCCCTTTAGATTTTGGAAGTGATATTTTTTGATAAGCAATTCTTGTTTTTTTGGGTTCCCATAAGAATTTAGCTAATGAGGTGTTTAGTTGATTGAAGAATTTGTTGTGTATTGTTACTTGGGTGGACGTAAATGCATATAGTATTCTCGGTAGTATATTCATTTTGATTATGGATATTTTAGCTGGAAAGGGTAGTTTAAGGTTTTTCCATCTATTACAATCTTTTTCTGTATTTTGCCAATTGTTAAGAATATTGTTCTGGTAGAAATCTTTCTTGTTTTGGGAGAATTTAATTCCTAGGTATTTTGTTGATTGCTTTATTTTCATTATGTCTGAGAATGGAATTAAGTTAAATAGATTCAGGGGATTTAAGGGAAATATACTGGAGTTGTTCAAGTTAAGTTTGTAGTTGGATATATTGGAGAATTGATCAATTGCTTTTAGTAATTTAGGTATATCAGAGCTTGGGGTAGTAAAGTAAATGTTTAGGTCATCAGCAAAGGCAGTAAGAAAGATTTTTAGTGTTAAAGATGTTGGGGGGATTTTGATAGATGTTTTGTTTAATGTGTAGGAAGAGTGGTTCTAGATAGAGATTAAATAGAAAAGGGGACAGCGGACATCCTTGTATTGTCCCATTTTTAATCATGAATTTTTTTATAAGATTTTGTTAATGCATAGATTTGTGTATGGTGTATTGTAAAGTATTTTAATTATTTGAATGAATTTGTTGGGTAAATTAAAGTGGGGTAGAACCTGGAGTAGGAAGGTTATATTCACTCTATCAAAAGCTTTATGTGCATCTACCACCATTGTATAAATAGAGGTTTTTTTATAAATGCAAAAGAGATCAGGGCTTCCAATGTTAATGTATTGTCACTGGTCTGTCTATGTGGGGTGAATCCAGATTGTTCTGGTGAGATGATATTTGAGATAATATTCTTCGTTCTGTTTGCTAATATTGATGTTAGTAGTTTGGCATCTACATTTAGTAGTGAGATAGGTCTGTAGCTACTAAGGGTTTTGGGGTCTGAATGTTCTTTCAGAATAAAGATAGTTTTGGATGCATTGAAGTGGGTGTCATTGATTTTGTTATTTATTATATAGCTTAATACTTGGTATAGTATCTTGGTGATTAGCGAGGTGAATGTTTTGTAAAATTCTGGTGTAAGTCCATCTGGGCCTGGGGCTTTGTTCATTTTTAATTTATTAATTGTGTTAATAATCTCGTTTTGAGTGATTGGGTTGATTAAATTTTTCTGCTGATTAGAATCCAGTTTGGGGAATATTAACTTTTGAAGAAAAAGTGATCTGACTATTTCTGTCTCAGACAGGGATTGTTCTCCATAGATCTGAGAATAGGTCTGTTCAAACAGGTTTACTATTTCCATACTATTCGTATATGATTTATCTTGGTAGCTAATTTCTGATATGGCGGGTGGTGGTTTGTGGAGGGTGATTAATCTGGCTAGTGCCTTTGATGGAATTTGAATGCCATCGGAGTATTTAGCTAAAGTCTTAGTTTCAAGAAATTATAAGTTATTGGATTCCAATATGTATAGGTCTCATTGTGTTTTTAGTAGATTTTCCTCAGTTTGTTTATTGTAATTATCTTGTATTTCTTTTACTAGTTGATTTATTGTTTTCTTTTAGAACTGATTCTTCCTTAGAGTATTTTTTTAATGTGTTGCTTTACTGATAATGAAACCTCTAATGTGTGCTTTAGTTGAAGCCCATTCAATATCTATTGGGAGTTGAGAGTTAGGGATATTAGATATCGTTGTGTTTAATAGAGTGGTAATCCCTTCTATCACATCTTGTTTTTTTAGTAGATTGGGATTCAAAGACCAGTTGTAACCCCTATGGTGTAAACATTGTTTATTATCCCAAACGATATTTAATGAAATTTTTGCATGATCTGAAAAGAATCTGGTGTGTGTATATGTAGATATTCATATTTAAAAATATTTCTAAGATCAGAAAGAAATTGATTCTCAACCACATTTTGTGGCATTGTGAATAGAAAGTAAAATTCTCGATTTTATTGTTTTTCCCCAGCATATTTGAATGGGTCAAAGAGTTTGAAGTCTTGTTTAAGTTTTTCAGTTGCTAATGTGGCTTGTTTATTAAAAAAAATTATTGGGGTTAGAACTGTCACGTTTAGGGTATTGATAGGTATTCCAATCTCCACCAATGATTATAAAGTGATCTTTGAATTTTGCTAGTATATTATATAAAGAGATGATAAAATGTTGCTGGTTGTTACAAGGTCCATATATATTAAGGATCAGTAGTTAGAGGTCAGGGTTAGTATAGGTTACATAGCAACATCTGCCGTTTTTGTCAGAGTCAAAATTAATTATTTTATACTGGAGTATGTAAATCAAGTGATTGCCAACAGTGAAGTATGTCTGTGTGTTATATACTGACAGAATTACTTATGGAATGAAAAATGTTCAGAGAACTAAATGAGCCTCTTGCAAAGTGGAAGCTCCACTTGCATGTGGGAAGCCAGAATGCTTGTAGTACCAAATTCATTCTATAGGTGGAGCTTTACTGCAGGCAAGGGGAAGAGACAGCTTGAAACCACCACATATACAGTATGGTATAGTACAAACCATCCTCCAACCTCCTGTGAAGATGGTTGTCAAGAGTTCTGTTTTCAAAAACATATTTAATTCCCTAGTGGACTACTGACCCCATAAGCCCATCCCTTAGCTTGGATGGGGAGAATGAAGACACAATGGCCATGCCACCCTACAGGGGAACTCCTTTGCTAGACAGTCTCATGGCCATGAAGCTCCACCTATTTGTCAACTCTTATCTCCCTGCCTGTAATACTACATCTGACATGCAGGTGGAAATGATGCACAGGAGAACATCATCTAGACACCCCTACCTTGAAGTGCCACTAGCTAAGTTTGAGATATGAAATAGGTAATGAGTCTCTATTTATGTTTTCTTTCTCTTCTCAGCCTACAGTCCCATCAGTTGCTACTAGAAATCCTCCCACCCACTCGGCATGCTCCCAGGAATGCGCCCTTCTCCCGAGGAGTTTTTGTCCACTATTGGATGATCTTTACCAAAGAAACTTAGCGTAGGTCTTTAAAACTTGTACTTCTGTACTACAGCTTAAGTCTACCGGCCACTAGTTTGCACACTACTGGGGTCCTCATCTCCACCCCCCCACCAGAATCTTACATAGATCTTCATGTTACCCTCCCCTGTTCTTTAGCTAATCAGCCTCTAAACTATATAGCTACTACACACCACAGTTTCCTAAACAGCCCTGAATACTGCAAGCTTACTCCTTAGCTACAACTCCAATGTATTTAACTCTCTGGTCTATTAAGTTTACTGTTGTCTCTTGAAATCTCTATTATCTAGGTTTGCAAAGGTACTTCTCTACTAACCCTGGCTTTCACTTACATGAATTGATTGACTCTATCATGTTGTATCGCTCCATTCCATGGCTCAACCTGCCCCGTTCGCCTTCGCTTCATTTGGGCTCATTCCGCTCCCCTACACTACCCTCACTCCCACCAACCCCTAACTTCATTTCCTTTATACCAATCCCCCTATTTGCAATCCACTCCACCCCCTCTCCTCCAGTCAGCTTCACTCACTCTAACCACCACGCCTATTCTCCACTCTGTCAACTACTGACTTAAATCCTGTCAGTACTATCTCTCCACTTATTCCCAGCTCCCTTTCTGACCCCACCTCTAGAACTCATTAACCCCTCCTTTTGCTAAGATCTTCAACTCATTACCCCTACTTAACTTAACTTACACTATATTTCTCTTCCCACTGATCCTGTATAACACATAAACTGCCTGACCATTCCCTCCATAATCACCTGAACTACTCAATTAAATAAACAAAGACTTCTCCCATTTCCATGATTACTACTTAGTCTTCTAATACCACCTCTTTAATCTTTACTGCTCCTTCTAATTTCCCCCTCTTTAACCATTACTACTCACTCCTATATTTCTGCACATATCCAGGCTTTTCCTCTATACCTTCAGCCTGACTACTCCCACTCCTCCTTCTCTACTCCACCATGCCTCTCTCCAACATAGTTCTATTCCTTCTCTCAACTTCTACCGTAATCTCCTTATATAATCTCTCCTCCTACAGTACCAACTTAAACCCCCTCCACCCCTCACCAACTTCCATCTATCCTCTTGTTACTACATCTGTCCCTCAGTCATTTCTGATAGCCTCTCCCACCCCAACATTCACAGGCCATCTTCTTATACTCCAAATTCCACTTGGCTCCACAATCTTTTCTAAAACTAAGGTGAAATATTACCCCCCCCCCTCTTCACAACGCACTTCCCACTCTCACTATCCTGCTCCTACCTGGTGACATCCATCCCAACCCTGGACCTGACATCCCCTCCTCCTCTGACTCTATCACCATGCACCACACTCCTCCTCACCCTACCACTCCTATAAAACACCTTTCTCTTTATCCCATGAGCATCATAAGTATAGTTAACAAAGTCACTGAATTCCATGCCTGGATGGTTCATCATTCTCCTGACATCATTACACTCTGTGACACTTGGCAGAAACTCCACATTCCTGACAAAGACTTCCTACCCCCTGGATATAACATATTACGACTTGATAGAACCCAGAAAAAAGGTGGAGGATTTGTTATCATTTTCTCCAACCACCTTACAGTAACCCCTCTAGATATCCCCTCACTCACTGTCGCTTCAGCTGAACTGCTAGATGATAAGTGCAAAATAAATGTCCACAACACAATCACTATAGTTGTGATTTACATTTCCCCTGGTAACAATACCCCTGCATTAGAACGTATTCTCTCCTGACTCACTCAACACCTACCTAATAAAACTATAGTCATGGGTAACACAAACATTAATTGGCTACCCTTTCCTTAGATACCCCAAGCTCCTCTATTAACTTACATGGCTTCTCCCAACTAATCTCCGTTCCTACTTACACTAATAAATCAGCTAATTCTACCTCTCTTCTTGACTGGATACTAGTCTCCCACCCCCATAAATATCACTTCCCAGATACACTGCCAGATTCCCTCATTGACCACTGCCCAATCAAAGTCCTTAGATTCTCTCCACATTATACAACAACACATAAGCACATAGTTTGTCGCAAACTGTCCAGTTTTGACTCTGATATGCTCAACAATCATCTCTCCACCATTAACTAGTCCTTCCTTAGACACCTACCCCTAGATGATGCCGTTCTAAAGTTCAGTATTCCTTAATGTACTCAACTCCTTTGCCCCCTTGCGTACTATTAAAGTAAAATCTATCACATACCCCTGGCTCACACAAGCCACCCATTCCCTAATGTATAAAGAGCTAAGGCTTGGAGGACCTGTTCCAAAACCAAACTTCCCTCCCACCTCCAACTCTATAAAGAACTTTGTAACCTTACTAAGAAATCCATCCATAATGACAAGAAAAACTTCTATAACAAACCTCCAACTTCCACATAGCAAACCCAAATAAACTCTGGCACACCGTCAACCAAATTCTACATCCAGGCAAACCTTCATCCCCCTAGCCTTGCCCCAATAACACTCTCCTTGAAACTGCAACCAATTTCAACTCGTATTTCATTGACACTATCAGTGAACTAGCACTCCAAACTAATCCCAACCCATATGCAACATACATACCCCATAACCCTCCCACACCCTGCAACCAATTTCAGGCCTTCACTTTGAAAACGGTATCCACCAACTACATTAACTCCTAGCTTCTTGAAGCTTAAACCTTGCTCCCCCTCTGTAGATAACCTATCCTCACCCTTTCTCCAAAAAAATAGCTAACTCTCTTGCCCTTCCCATCACTATCCTTATTAACCATTCCATTACTGAATCTAAAGTACCCACAATCTGGAAACAATTCTGTACCATACCCATCCACAAGAGAGGTAAATCCTCTGAACTTGCTAACTTTAGGTCAATTGCAATCCTAGCCCCTCTTTCCACAATACTAGAGAAAAATGTACAGAAACAGATCCTCACTTCCTCTTACAGAAGAACCTACTTACCTCTACACAACATAGCTTTCGCTCCAAACACAGCACCTCCACTGCCCTCATCTCCTTCATAAACACCATATCCCAAGCTAGAGATCAAAACAAACTTATCTCATGCCTATTTCTTGACCTCTCTAAGGCTTTTGACACCGTCTTCCACCCCTACTCTTAAACTCTCTGAACTTAACCTCTCCACCTCCAGTATTTCCTGGTTACTAGCTACCTCAGTGATCAACTTCAGTCTGTTAAATGGCTTTTTGCAACTTCTCCTCCTCTACCTGTCCACATGGAAGTACCACAAGGTGCAATCCTTGGCCCATTACTGTTTAATATCTTTACTAACCAACTTTCTACTTCTTGCCCACAGTCATCAATCGTGCAATACACAGATGACTCCACAGCCATTACAATAGCTGATTCCCTCTCTGACCAAAATACAAGAACACTGGAATCCTTCTTATCCACTGAAACCTGGATCACCAAAGCCAGCTAATTCTAAATCCAAAAAACACTAATCTCCTGCTTTTCATCCCAAAAACTGTGAATCATCTCAAATCTTCCTTCTCAATCTCATCCCTCAATAACACTCCCATCACTGTGGAATCACACATCAAACTACTAGGGGTCATCATTGATGACCAACTCAAATTTGATCTGCACATTCTCAACAACATTATAAAAAAACATCAGAAACTGGGGCTTCTATACAGGAACAAAAAATTATTGTCTAATGAAAACAAAATCTCCCTATCCCATGCCCCACTCTATTCTATGACTCGCAAATTCTGACTAACCTTCAAACCACTCTTCTCTCGAAACTAGAAACCACCTACAATAAACTTGCTAGATTCATAACTGAGCATTCCTACAACTCACACCAGTCTTGTTCTTAAAAAATGAAACTGGCTAGTACTCCCCCACCATCTGCTCTTCTCTCAGCTTCAAATAATTCATTCTCTATTGTATCTGCCCTCCTTTTGTCCCAACATTGCCTCACTAATTTCCCTCTACTCCCCACATACGTCCCTACTAATCTCAGAACAAAACCTTCTTCAAATCTACAAGCCAAAAACCAAAATAGGACAAAACCTGTACAGTTACTCCCCAGCCCAATTTTGGAATGAACTTCCGCTGGATATTAGAAATATCTATCACCACAATAAATTTAAAATTGTTACAAAAAATATCTAAAGAGTGTATGGCTCTGTCACTGCAACCACCCTCCTTGACTGACTACTCCATAATATCCATCTTTCTTCCATCTCTACTGACAATTTTACTTTGACCTGCACCCATCCAACACTAGCTCAATTTATCTTCACATATGATGAAAACTTCTTGATTTACAACAGTTATGCTGCTTCTCTTACTATTGTAACTTGGTTACTACTAATTGAACAGATGCTGTAGATTGTGTAACTAATACTAGAATGTTCTTACTCACTCTGTAGATTAATCATGTACTTCATTTATTGTTAATTAATGTTTCATAATCTGACTGTATCTACCATTTATGTTACATGTCTTGTTAATTGTGGAGCTTTTCTCCCCAGGCCTCGGCTGAAAAAGGGCTTCGGCTCAGTCAGACTAACCTGGTCAACAAATGTCAAATAAATAAATAAATACATTCAATTACACAGAATGCTATAGAATCTAAGTATCTGTACTTAGCATAGCAAAACTCTCTTCAATTTAATGCCTTGCAATAATAAACTAAATACTGTTTGCCCCACTTTTGACCTTATCAGGAAGGAAATGGACAGCTGCTCAACATACAGTGTATACAAACACAATTTTTTAAAACTTAATAAATATAATGGCACTGATGTAACTAAAGTAAAAAGTACATATTTAAAATTAGAATAACCAACTCACACGATGAGTGTATGAGAGCAAAAGGAAGAGGTAAACAAACATCTGCACATAATCCTTAAATTCAGAGATATTGGTGCTATGCACAGAAAATGTTAAAACTATTCCATAGGCAGAATTCAGCACATCTGCCCATCATCTAATTCCTTATTTATTCTTTGCTCCATTGCAGACACCATTATAGACATACACTGCACTGTTACCTTAGCCACTGAGACCTAGGGCCCACTACCCTCAGCAAAAAAGGCATTCCTTTAAGTCTGCCTTGAACCATATACCAGTGAGATATCAGCCATGTTTTCTTCTCCCATTCTTTCCTTCCCTTTTTCATTCCAGTCTAAAATTATCACCTAACAATAAAATATATTTAAACCACACCATTGTTCCTCTTCTTTCCTGTCATCCACATCTAATTTTCTCCTAATGATAAAACCAGATCTACTCACTTCACCAGTGCAGCAACTAATTTTCTACTAGCTTAAACTCTCTACTTCTGCATGATAACCACAACTGCATATACTCTACCAATATCCTGCAGAGTGCAAGAAAGACATAAGCACATATGGAATCCAACCCCGTTCATGTGCTTCCCATCAGCATATAGGCCCTTGTTACCACAACTTCATATGGCAGTGCATGATTTAGCCAAGTGTGACTATGACCTCCATATCCTCTTCTCTTCTTTATATGAAAACCACTTCAGATCTGCATGCCTTCCCTGACTTTCCACCACTGAAATGTATAACCTTGCACTTTGCATTAAATCCTAACTAGTATCTGCCCACCTTCAGTGTAAGCTGCACCATCTCCCACTGAAGAATGCAACTCCATTTCTGACAGACACAACAACTTGGTATCAACAGCATGAATTCTGACCTTGCTGTCCAGCTCTAGTGTCATATCATGATAACTCCCATTCTGAAACCTGCTGTTAATAAACTACTTTGTCTCTTTTCTTTTCACAGTTACGTGTAAAAACCTTTCTCTTCTGATCGGTCTGCCCCTTTCCTAACCATTTAAACATCTTTGGCCTCATCCCATACATTTTAACATCTGCACCAACCTCATATGATGGACTTCTTGCTAAAATTCATATCCTCTGCAGCCATGGTGCTATTTGTGTTCACTTCTGTGATAATTTAAGCAATGAAATGGGAAATACTAGATTGGCAAGACTTCTGCTCAATAAAACCATGCTAAAGGCCATCAGCTTGACAATAAGCAGTGCAAGAGTTTTGTTTACTATACTGATAACTGACTCTTGAAAGCCTATTTGGCTGAGCCTAGAATACCACATAGGCAATCAGTATAACACAACTTACCCTGCGGCTTGGCACTGCAGTTATTTACATTAGAAAGGGACATACAGAAATCTGCACTATTTGCATATGTTGTATGAGGAATTTTTGGTGCTTGAGTAAAAACTAAAAAAAAATCATTAGTGAGTTATTCATTGTTCTGGGCTGGAACTAATGGACTTTGATGAAATGAGTCATATCCTTGCAAAATCCATAAGTTCACTCTCAAAATGTGCCCACTCTCTAACTGTGGGGTGGAAAAATGCTCTAGAACAGAATGCAAGGACCACTGAGGGCAGATTTTAAGATGGTGGCAGTAAAAACTGCAAAAGGAATTCACAGGGCACTTCTTTATAGACATAGTACTATGCTTATGAAATTAATTTCCACATAATTTATTTGTTGAAGGCTCATAGTGTCATCTCATTACTGTACCAACTGAGGTTATGAGAAAAAATAGCACACGTATGCCTCTTGAAAGATTTCTTTTTACCAGGGTATGTATTTCACAAGGTACCTACTCCTCCATGGGAATGACTAATTATCTTTCTTTGATTATTTTTATACTAGTGATCTGCATTATATTAAGTTAAGTAAGACACACAGCATCATATTTAATAACAATACTTATTATACTGCAATAGCATTGTTTGCATAAAAGACATCCTCATTTACTGACATTAATAAGTAAAGGACTGTCCTTTGTATTTAGCTTCTTCACTATCTCAGAAATGTACAGTTCAGAACTAGTGTCAATGATGAAATATTCTTTGATACAAATGGAGATCCCCCTGCAAGATATGATATCTTTAACTGGCAGGTGAACCTGCACAATGTAGCAAGCTACATGAAAGTTGGAAGCTATGACTCCAGTGCATCTGCTGGACAAAAATTAATGATCAACACAAGCATCATCTCTTGGAAAGGAGGGAGTGAGCAGGTAAGAATATTTTTTTGTGAAACAGACATTTTGAATGACTCTTGGATGCAAACCCCTCAGCCTCTTAGCACAAAAATTCTGGACAAAGTCAAAAGTAATTGGACAATAAAGGACTCGAATCAGAGATAGATTTTAAATACTGGTCTTTCAGACTTAGAACATTGTTAGAATAATGGGTGTTTCATTTGCTTGCATTTTCTGAAAGATATGATCTCTGAAACTCAAATGTCAGTTATTTCTTAGTGACCGCAATCCTCAATGATTTGCCAGAAAACCGCAAATTTTATAATGAATAGACCAAAAATACATGACAAAGTATCTGGACACTCTGAGAAATTCTGGACATCTGAGAGGTATGCCTGGATTTTATTGTTTGTGTCTGTTTTTATCTTGCAAAAGTTCAGAAACTCCATAAAACACATCACTGGAGTTCACTAATCTCCTTCAGAATATGATATTGAGATAACAGAATTAATGCACAACAACTATCAGAATTAAACTCTATGAAAAATATTTACTAATTACTGAATAAACCTCACACCACATCAGTGTGCAAGAGGTATAAATACACTTTAACACTGGAGGTAAACCAAAACTAATCCTATAGAGGTTGTCAGTGACACTTGCACCATACTTACTGCACAGGGTAAAGACCCTACTCATAAAACTACTTAATGCTGAGACACTCAGAAGTAACCTTCCTAAAACACAAAGACCTTCTGCACAGTACAATCAAAGAAAGGGTCCTCAGTCATCACGTAAACACTCCATTAAAATACCACACACAGCTACACATAGTAACACTGTATCCAATGCATCCACTGCTAAGCCCTTCAGGCAAACCAGCACACAGCCAAATGTCGTGGTCATTGGCAATTCTGTAGTGAGGCATACTGATGTCTCCCTCATCATACTGAGTAAGAAGAGAATCATGGTAAGCTGCCTGTCCAGGTCTAGGATCCGTCAAGTCATACAGGCACTCAGGTCATTGAACCACAGGTACAAATATGACTCTGTAATAGTCCATGTGGGTGTTAATGACCTGAGACATACCTCCCTTGGCTATATGAATCAAGACATGATTGAGCTTGCTGATTATGTATCTCAGGCAGGTATGAGCCTAGCACTGAGCAGCATGCTACCTTCTCCAAAGATGATGCCACATTGCCAGCAAAAAAAAAATTGATTTTAACAATTGGCTTTGCTTCCGAAGCCAGTCTTTGGGGTAAGATATTAACCGCCTGGGAACACAGGGTTGACAGGCCATGCTGCTTTGCCAGGGATGGTCTGCACTTATCCTCTCTAGGCTTTCGGATATTGGCAAAGACCTTTTCCACCCCCACAGTTCATGTTTTAGGCAATGCCAAACTGATAAACCTTCCAGCTTAACTGAATCTATGAAGGACTATATGAAGGTGGTACTGCTCAATGCTAGAAGTCTTAACAAGAAACACCATTCCCTGCAAGCCTTCCTTTCCATGGAGAGTGTAGACATCTGTGGAGTAATGGAGATGTGGGTTAAAGTCACTGAGAGTACCCCAGCAATTCAAGGTTATAATGCCTTTCGCACCTTTAGACCAGCTACTGCACAGAAGGGAAGTAATTGTGGAGGAGTGTCAGTGTATACAAAAACTAATCTCACATTTAGACTAGATACAGTATAATATCTACTGGAACTCGTGCATGTGCAACTCACCATAAACAAGGAGTTGTACCATATCCTTGCAACCTATAGATCCCCCTCCATGTCCTAGGAAACCCATACTACCTATCTCAGTGTACTAGTGGCCCTCACAGTTCACCCTAATACGATACTCATGGAGGATTTCAACTATCCCTCTATAGACTGGGAATCCTACACTCCTTCTAATGCACAAGCCCAGCGATTCCTAAACTTTGTTGATACCAACATCCTAGAACAGTTGGTCCATTCTCCAACCAGGGGTACACATATCCGTGACCCTAATTTTCACAAACATGGGGGGGGGGGTTGATGTTCCTTACCCAATTTAATATCTTCACTCATCAGATCTCATCATAAGGCAGTATTACTTGAAAGAAAAATTAAATTCGGTATCTAGCAAATCCAAAAACCTTTAAGAACTATTCCAAGGATAATTTTCTATTAAGCAACACATTGGCTAAATTCCAAGCACTCCCAAACCCAGTAAACACCACAACATACACTGAGTTAATTACAGCAATACTGATAACTGTATGGAATGAGCTGTGCCCTTTCATATTATGAATAAGGCAAACTCAAAAGACAAGCCACCCTGATGAAATCATAATATTAATCAGTTTTACAACAAAAGAAAAAAAATCTTGGCTAAACGTATGAGAAACAAAGCCATACATACTGAAAGCCCCCTGACCAATCTAAACTGGCAGCTAAGAGTGTTAATTAATACCTCAAAGGCTAATTTGAAAAAAAATATAGCTTCTAAGGCAAAGGACGATCACAAAGCTTTCTACATCTGTGTTCATAACCTCAGATGAAATACACAACAATGCGCAGAATCTATTGTAAATGCTATCACCCATACTGAACTGAAAGCCATAAGCAACCTGACAGGTTCAGCTCAAATTTCTCCCCCAACCCCCCCCCCCCTCTAATCCAAAGGAAATACTACATAACATAATCCCCCCAACCATTACTAAGCAACATGTCATAAATACATTTTCCAAGGCCAGAAACACTGCATCAATAGGCCCTGATAACATCCCAGGATGTTTAATAAATAGCATGAAACATAACCTCTCTGGTCCACTTGAATCACTTTTCAACTGGAGCCTTCAGTCAGATTTTGTGCCTATGGAATGGAAGATGGCATCATTCTCCTGCACAAAAGAAGTCCAACCACTGATCCAGGTAATTACAAGCCCATAAGTCTTACCAGCCTCATGCATAAGACCATTGAAAGAATCATCATGAATAAGATAAATGAGCACATAGGTAACCTACAAGTGCTGGACCCATCACAGTTCAGCTTTGTTAAAGGAAGGTCATGCTTATTAAATCTGGTGGACTTTTTTGAGAAGATCACCAAAGGACTGGATGAAGTTAAGACTGTGCACACAGCTTACCTCAACTTGCCCAAAGCGTTTGATACAATATCCCACTCAGGCATTATAGACAAGCTCACGAATTTAGGTATAAACCCTTTTATCACCAACTGGATATCCATCTGGCTCACTGATAGGACCCAGGATGTCAAAATAGGTGAGGCCACCTCCAACAACAGGTCAGTCACTAGTGGATTCCCCTAGGGCTTGCTACTAGGCCTGCTCCTTTTTGGCAGCTATTTCTCTGAAATGGAAGCAAATGCTGAAGGTTTATGGCCGACTATTTTTGTATATGATTGCAAGCTAGGGTTTATCATCAACTCCCCTGCAGACACTAACATCCTTCAAGAAAGCCTATCTCTAACTAACAAATCGTGCAAAAGCCATGGTCTTAAACTCAGCGCTAAGAAATGCATAATTGTACACTTTGAGAAGCCAACCATCCTGGCTAATTACTATGTTGATAATACTCCCCTAAGAGTCAAACTAGTGGTCAAGGATCTGGGTAAGCACATAGATAGTAGCCTTACCTTCGACCACCAAGTGGCTACAGTGGTGAGGAAGTCATTTTATATTGCGCAACTAAATAAGGGCATGGCATCTAGGTCCAAAGAGCTCATTATTTCACTATACTCTGTCCTTATCAGACCAATCATAGAGTACAATCCTCCCTTTGGTATGTACCTGACAAGGTGTGTGCAGCAACTAGAGTGGTTTCAGAGGTTTGTTACAAAAAGACTAAAAGGTATGACAAAGCTGCCTTATGCAGAGCACCTTAACTCATTCACTCAATTGGAACTCAGGAAGTTTGCACTGGAACGTCCAATGGACAGAGCCTAAGCCTTTTGACAGAATCAAATTATGTCCTAATAATTCAAACAAATATTCATATCTCTGGAACCACAGAGGTTATAAAAGAAGTATAAATGGCAAACCCTTCAGCACAAACTATTTTTATAGTAGTAGTATTCTTTAGGTTCTAGGTCTTAAACTGAGCTTTATAAGTCACATTAAATACATTAACTATTACATATGTAATATTTTATAAACAACTTACTATATCTCAACAACCACTTAAGTTACACACATACTGTCAGTAGCATTTTATTCATCCCAGCTGAGAGCTTTCATATGAGGTTAAGGAGTTCTGTGTTACTTGATTGTTGAGATATTTAGAAAAATGTGAAAATTATATCTATATAAATTAATATCATAAAAACAACAGTTAATATCTATTTGCCTGCAGTAGACAGAGGTAAACTATTAATGCAGTTGAGTCTGCCATTTTGTAAGCTTTAAGATGAAATCTTTTAAAACCTTGTACATAGCATGGTTTTGGAATTATTGATGCAAATATGAACAAGCAATATTTGATGCCTAGAGGCATCATTAGGAGTTAACTGCAGATGTACTGGAGGGGTCACTCAGATGTAATGAGTTAAAGCCCTTCCCCTGCTATAGATTGCTGACGGGTAATTTATGACTGGCATACAAGTCATCTGCAAACCCCCAAACTTATGAATCTCCTACATATATTTTGGTCAGAGTACCATAAATACAAGGTCTGGGGACCTGAATTTTGTCTGTGACTTTAAACAGAACATGGTGGAGAAACAGATATGTTCCCAGAGAATGCCCCTCCTATGGAAAAGGCTTTCCATCCATGCGAAGCTGAATTTGTCTTTTACCCAGTTCAGCTGCAACCCAGACCAGTGGATGGGGAATAGGAAATTTATACCAGACCTGATGTCCTTTATGGAAAGAGGTAGTTTATAAATGTCTGGCCCTCAATTTCCTGTTTGGATACAGGACATCATTATTCTTTCAGGAAAACTTGACTACTATTAGAAAGGCCCTACTAGGTCATTAGCCTAATAACAGCCTATGATTCTATAGATTTATTACAGTTACTCAGGGACTACAACAGCTATTTCATGAAGCACTTACTTCTACATTTATGATTATCAAACAAAGGCATCATGACTTACCCTCAAGGGCTGTGGCAGGATGTTTTATGTCAGTTTCAGTTGAGCTGAAACAGAAACTCTAGACAACTGTTTAGATAAGCCAGAAGAGTCAGTGTAATCCAGCATCTCATTATTACCATATTATCCCCAGTACTGTGGAATGTTCTGTAGCTGTGTTTGAGATCACACATTATCTACAAGGTTCTCTAAACATGGTACACCCATCTGAAAGACTTACTTACACCTTACTGCCCTGCCTACTGTCTTTCTTCTACTGCTCTGGGATTGCTAATAGGTCTAGGAGTGTACATTCTGAGACCTCTTGAATTTGAGCTTTTGTTTCTCTTTTTATCATGTCCTGTTCCTTTGGAATGTACCACGACAGTGGCTTTGGGAGTCTTCAGTACTGCATAGGCCCAAGACATCCCTAATGAATTATCTTCTCTACCTTACCCTCTATTTTTATCAAATTCATTAACTTTATGTCACTGATTGCAGTCACTGCTGACAAGCTCTAACATATATTGTCTGTATTCTACATATGATGGCTCACACTGATTTTAGTACGGCATGCTACGTTATAAAGCGCATAAACTTACACTTAAATTTGAATTTGAACATGCACTATACATTATTATCTTAGGTAAAATATGTGAAAAAATTATTCTTTTTTAAAAATATGAAGAATCATCTGAGGCATTATGTCATTACCATGATTCAGCTAAAAGATACTTGTGGACAATCAGATTCCCTCATTCTTTATGATCCTTTCTTAATCACACTTACTGATCCATTACAGAGAAAGTAATTTAAATACTGCACAGGCATACAGGCAGAAAATAAATTAAGTTTAACTCAGTGAGGTAAAACTACAAGGTTAAAAAAAAAGAAACTTAAGAGTCAGCTCCATTTTATAATGGGATGAAGGCTCGACTGCAACCCAAATGACCCAGATTCAATTAGTGGCCTGGTCAAAAGAGAAGCCGACCAAGGAGGGGTGGGAGTAAATGACCAATGCCAGCTCATACATCCTCAGGGGAGGGCAGTGGTCCACTTCACTGCCAGGCCAAGAATATGTGCTTCACTCTGGCATCCTCTGAAAAGCAGTAACTTCTGGGGGGGTGTAGAGAAGTATGCTTATGCCTGTGGACTTGAGGCAAAGTAGACCCTCACACAAGTGTATATTAAAGTCATCTAAGGTGGGGGCTTAGGATATTGCCATCAGTAAAACCCTGAAGTCTGATTGGATGATGTGTCCTTTGATCAACTCTTACACTAAGGGTAAATAAACAGTCCAACCAACCTCTGAAGGATTGGTAAGTAGCAGGAATAAAAGCATACAGAAAAGATATCTGATTATAATTTACTAAAACTTTGTACTAAATCACCAAGACATTTATATATAAAAATAACCATTTAAGACTCCAAAAGAGTTAATAAATATGAAATATTTGCATTTGGAAATGTGTGACATGAGAAAAATATGAAATGGCATACTTAGTAAGAGGAATATTTATAAATTATGGGTCAACGCTCAACAGAAGTAATGAAACCAGTATAGTAATCTAAGACAACAGGTTCAACTGCTATTTTAGTGCAAAAATTCACCTGCTGCATCATTCAGTAATCTTTGATGAGGTGGCAAAACCTGATTGTATAAAAATTTTAAACATGGCATATCTAAAAAGTATAAGGTCAACTATATTCAAAGATAACACTTTAAAATGTATTCTTTGAGATGGGTCACATCACTCAGAAAGTTTGGAAAGTGTTTAGAGATCAAATCCAGTGAAGACCGTCTGTGACATATACACATACCACACATTATATGTGCATGTATGGCAACAGTTTGAAATATCTAAATACTGACAAAAATGTTTAATATTCAAAACATCAACAGTTAAAAACATTCTAAACACAAAAAATATCAAAAAAAACTAACCACAACCCATACCAATGTTTTTGCACACCACCTGCTAGTTTTATATATATATATATATATATATATATATATATATATATATATATATATACCAACTCTGAGATTGCACAACAGTGATGGATGGGTGTATATCCTTCCCTAGTTTGACATCAGTTTTGCTGATATTTTGTGTTTAGATATTTTTAACTGTTAATATTTTGACATTTAGATATTTTGTTGATATTAAGGCTGTTGATATTTACATGTTTAGATCTTCATAAGATCATAGGAAGTTACTAGGCTAATGGCCCTGGGGCCCTTACAAGCCTAGCCAAAAGATTATCCCCAAAAAAGAAACCTCAGTCAGCACTTGTCTCCCCTGTCAGTAAGGGACACAGGTAGAACACATGGGACAAATCTGTGGTTTCCCATCCACTCATCAAGGTTGTGCTTGAAGATGGTGAGCAAGGTACACTGTTTGACATGCATGGGAAGTCTATTCCAGAGATGGGGCAGCCTCTGGGAGACCGACCTGCCTCTCCAGCAGGTTTTGCTGATGTCACATATTCAATTTAGGCCTTTTTAGTGGGTAATACATGAGGGGTTAGGCTTACAGATATGGAGCATCTCTAGTAGGGCACTGTACAATATTGCCTTGTAGGTGAGACACAGATCAACTCTGAGCAATCTATATGATACCACGTAGAGGAATAGTGATTTGAGCCTGTCCACATAGGACAGGTATTGGAGGCCATGGATTCTCTTTGTGAGGTATTTCTGTGGCCTTTATAGTTGGTGCAGATGTTTGGAGAGGTGCATCCCAAACGGGGCATTATACTCAATTATTGGTCTAATGAGGGAGAAGCATAGAGATGTAATAATCTCCTTTTTTCTGGATGCAATCCATTTCCTTATGAAATGAACCATGTAAAAGGCTTTTCTGACCACTGCCGCTATATGATGGTTGAATGTGAGATTGTTGCCAACCTGAGTACACCGGTCTCACACCACAGGTCATGTGCTTAGAGGGTTGCCGTTGATGTGGTAATCAGTAGGGGCCGTATTTTTTCTGAATGGTATGATAATACATTTTTTTGCATTTAACTTAAGGCTGTGACTTTGGCACCAGTCATTTGTTGCTATGAGACCCTCTTGCAGTATGTTAACATCATTTGGGGAGTCGATGACAGTACCCAATTTATAGTCATCAGCAAACTTAGTCAGCCACAGGCCCTTTGTCTTTGCCTGGACCTCTGAGAAGTAGATGCAAAAGAGTAGGGGTCCCAGGACAGATTCCTGGGGTACACCACTAGTGAAAGGTCTGCTGTCGGAAGTGAAGGCACCTATTTTGACCTTGTGGGTCCTATTGGTGAGCCAGCTGGCCACCCACCTGACGAGATAGGGATTTATGCCAAGTTGTGTTAGCTTCTTGATTATGCCTGTGTGGGGGATTGTATCAAAGAACTTGGCCAAGTCAAGGTAAGCTGTATGTACTGACCTTCCCTCATCCAGGACCTTGGTGTCAGTCTCAAAGAAGTCAACCAGGTTCAACAGACAAAATCTGCCTTTGACGAATCTGAACTGGGTGGGGTCAAGTGCTTGGAGATTGCCTATGTCCTAGTTTATGAGATCCATAATAATACACACCATGGCTTTACAAATCATACTTGTCAAGCTAATGGACCAATAGTTTCCATGGTCAGTACTGGCACCACCTTTGTGCAAGGGGGATGACAATGGCAGTTCTCCAATCTGATGGAATGAAGCTCGTACTTAGGCTATGGTTGAATATGGTGCTCAATGGTGAACCTAGTTCTTTCTGGAGAAGGTGCAGAACACAGCTTGGGATACTATGAGTTCCCATGGAAGCTGTGTTCTTTGCCATGGATAGGGCCTTTAAGACTTGATCTACAGAGATGTGAGGTGTGGAACAAGTTTCATGGATGCCGAATAGGCCTTTGTGGGGATGGTGCGTGAAGTTTGTTCTGAACCTATCTGGTTGGCTAAGTCAACAGGATCAGTGTAAGTGATACCATTAAGTACTAATTTGGAACAAACCTGTACTTTGCCATGGAAGTTCCTTATGTAACTGAAGAAGGATTTGTGGTTTCCCACTGATTCAGAGGCTAGTTTCAATTCATAATTGGCTTTGGAGGTTTTCACTAGTGATCTAATTTGCTTGTTGAGGCCGAAGAGGGATTTATTTGGAATTTGTTCCTTTTTACCCTTGGACAACAATTTCTTCCTTTTGTTGTAAAGCCTGTTGATAGAGGATGTCCACCAGACAGGTTTGTGTTTCCTTGAAGACCAGGTTTTAGTACTGTTGGGTATGGCTGAGTCCATGCAGTTGTACAGGTGCTTGTATACTGCTTTGGAGTACTGTTCAGCACAGTTGTCTGCATCTTGAGAGGGCGGTTGTATGAAGCTATTAATACCCTCCCTTTGGAGTTGCAGTCAGCTTTTGAGAAGTTTTTAGCCTGGTTATGGCTGGGGGGAGTTGGCTGGGATAGAAACTTTGAATGAGACAGACCAATGATCTGATCTCACCAAGGAAGAACATACTATGGGAGTGGTGCAGTGGTCTCCCATGTTGGTGAGAACCAAGTCCAGAATGTTATCTCCCCTTGTGGGGAATGAGACGAGCTGATCTAGTGTGCTAGAATTGATAAAGTCAAGGAATTGTTGGGTGAGTGCATTAGTGAAGGAATAGTTCACCCAGTCTATGGTGGGGTAGTTGAAGTCACCAAGGATCAGGGTGTTGATGGAGTTAAGTAGGTCTCGGTAGGAGGAGTGGGTGTCCTAAGTCATGCAGTGGGTCTATAGCTGGCTATAACTTGGATGGGTATCTTGCCAACTGTCAGTTGCACCTGGAGTAATTCCAATGCAGCATGTTGGCAAACCAGTCTGGAGGTGTGCCTGTCATTAATGAAGATAGAGACTCCATCACCTTTAGTCTTTCTGATGTCATTTTGTCAGATCTGTTACTATACACCTATATATATATATATATATATATATATATATATATATATATATATATATATTATGTTTATATCATGTTATGTTATTCATAAATAATTTATATACTGCATAAGGCTCTTTTGTACCACATCATACAAATGGCTTAAACTTCAGGAACAGCCATTTTAGATATTGTACTGGGGGCGTGGCCAAGATGCAGAGGAGACAGAAGCAGAATTCTTGAGCTCTGCTGTATTTGTCATATTTTCTGACAGAATTTTTTTTTCTACATTATCATATTTTTTTATTTTTGGTAAACGTAATTATTGAAAATTTTCTCTACGATAACATATAAAAATTATTTAATTATTCCTATATTTTTCTGTCAAACAACTAATTGGAAAATATTTCTTGAGACAAGATGAGTTACTCTAAGGAAAACTCTCAAGTCACTTCACTCAAGAAGGAACATCAAGTGGTTTTGATTAATATACAGGAATTGTCAATAAAAATGGACAAAATGGATATTAAGATAGATATTTAAATGAAAGGACTCAACTATCTTCCTTTTTTTGCATTAACAATGTTCATATGTCTGTTATGTACTTGGAGCTTTTCTCCCCGGGCCTCCGCTGAAAATGGACATGTATCCAGTCGGACTCTCCCGGTTAACAAATGTAAAATAAAATAAAATAAAATAAAATAAATAAATAAATAAAAATATCTTCAAAGACAAGTGTACAAAGCAGATGGAACAAATCCAGGAGACTCTCAACCATCAGAAATTACAAATAACAGGAATAGAAGATGCTCTGAATAATGTAGAAAAAAGACAGGTGGAAGAAGAAAACAACACTGATTATTAAAACAGAATTTGCTTTTATCAAATAAAATTGATGATCTGGAAAACAGATCTTGAAGAAATAATATTTGTATTTTTGGTCTAACCAAGAAAATTGAAGGTAATAATCTAACAAGTTTTTTGACATTTTGGCTTACTAGTACACTTGAACTGCCTGAAGCTATGTCATAAGGGATTGAGAGAGCACATAGGTCCCTTGCTGTTATGCCTTCATCTTACAAAAATACTGCTTTGAGATCTGTCATAGTCAAATTCTTCACTTCAGAAGATAAAGAACTAATTCTTAAAACTGCACAGGCAAAATCTCCCATCAAATTAAATGAAAGGACGGCAAGATTTGACAATGACTATTCTTCAACCATAATTTCAAAAAGAAAATGTGTTTGCCATTAATTACAGAGCTAAAGAAGAAGCAAATCAAAGTCCATTTACTTTTTCCAGCAAGACTAAAAATATTTCTTCCTGATGAGATAAAAATCTTCGAGAACTTAGATTCTGTGTTAACCTTTATAAAATAAAAAAAAAATAATTGAACAGCCTGATGAAATGGAATAGAATACCAGCTCCCTGAAAAGAATGGTAGAAAGAAATGGATGGAAAAATGTAGAAATTAAAAGAAAGATGACTCCGTGTTTAAATAATATGTATGTGTTCTCTTACAGGTCTTATTTCATTTGTATATGACCCAGTCTTTACATTACAGAAGTGTGAAAAGAAAAAAAAAAACTAAACTCACAATACATTCATACATCAAAAGGAAATGTATGTTAAAAGGTAATTCTATTTACTACATCTAATTGTATTTTTATTATTATGTTTGCATACTAAAATGCACAGTTTCACTTGACAACTGAATGATTATCTTTAATATAAGAGATTGGTTTAAATGATTTGTTATTAATATTTGGTTCTCTTATATGATGAAAAGTGATACTGCTGTAGTTGCAGACTTAGCTATGCATGTGAATAACTTATAAAGATGGTTATATGTGGAGTGGGTGAAAAGCTTTGCTGTCGGGATAGACACTGAGCTTCTTTGGTTTGCTGTGCTGCTGGCTATGGTTGCTCGCACACATTGAAGGAGTCTGAGTGGTGTGAGGAAGGCAATGGATTTGTTTTTGTTGTTTCTCTTCCTTTTGGCTCCTTTTATATCCATGTACGCAATGTTAGCCTTTTGCTATATGTGTCTGGCTCTATTACATCACAAACTTATTCAAAGGACAAGCAAAACAGTTTTGGTAGTGAATCATTGACCAGAAAAATGAAAACAGAGCTTTCTGGCAGTGTTATACATTGTTTTGGATAGTTGCAATGCTTGTCCTGGGTGTCTGTGTATTAGCAATGTAATGGCAATCTCTGGAGGTGGAAACTTAGGTTTTATGAAATGATTCTAAGGAAGCTTTTCTCAGTCATAGTCTTGAGTCATCAAGATCTTGTGCACATGTTAAGCTTCCATGGAAGAAGATGCTTTTCCTTTCATTGCCCACTTACTGTTTTTTTTTCTTTCTTTGCTCAAATGAAGGTGTGATTGCTTAGGCTCACGGGTGTTCTATTCGCATGTCAAATGAGGTGAGTGAACCTACTTGATACTACAAATAGATGTTGTATATATTCATAGCATGTATTACTTTAATGTTTTCGCTTGTCTGGGGAGATCTCCAAGGTATTCTGAGGTTGCGCGTCGTATGCTGGTATGATGCTTTCTGATATGTTGTAATGATGATGAAAGTCTGAAATGTAGGGGCTTTTGATAAGTCTGGTGTTTCATGGGATAAACAAAGAGGGATGACCAGTGTTAGTGTTGAAATGGCATGATTCTTTATTGAATGTTAATGCATGTCCGGGCAGACATGAGCTGTAAAGTGTCTTATGTAAAAATAGTGAAGATGACAATACATTGCTTAGTGATTACAAAAGTTATGGCTGAGATATCCAGATACTGGTAGAAGACAGAGGCACTGAGGGAATGGTGGGGAACAGGTTGGAGAACAGTTCATGATGGTGTTAACTGATGGATATTGTGAAGTGCTGTGGTATATTGCAGAGCAGAGTAAAGATGATGGGAAGGGAGAGCACTTAAAATGTTTAAATGGGTTCATGAGGAAGCAATGCTTAAGTGAAGATTTTTAAGATGATGGGAAGGGAGAGCACTTAAAATGTTTAAATGGGTTCATGAGGAAGCAATGCTTAAGTGAAGATTTTTAGCACTGCTCATGCTAACTCTCCATTTGTTTTTCCGACATTAATTAAAGCTCCATGAAGCAATAGTCTGTATGTTGATTACCTGCTATAAAAGATTAGTTCTAATAAAGGAATGATTGGTAATGAACCTAAATAATACAAATATAATAGAATATAATAATGGCTGTAACAGACAGAGAATATATTTTATACAAAGACATGTGTTTCTGAATAATGAAGTAATGAATGCACTAAAAGAGACGACAACCAAGTTACATATCACAAAACACATGAAAGTATGTAAATATTACAATCAAATGTTAAGGACCAAAACGTGTGATATGATTACATATATTAATGTTTAAATCTTAGAAACATCTAAGTTGCTTTATGATAAAATGAGCAATAACAGAGCTATATGTAGACTTATAAACACATTTGGATTGACTAGATGTTGAAAGTTATACATGACTGAATGCAGTAAACATTTTGGATAGTAGATTTATATTGAAATACAACTTTATATTTGTCATGGGATCCACTGTGGGCTCTTGATAATTATCTTTTGAAATGGTTGATGTAGGAAACATGTTGAGTCTTTATATACATTGACTGAATTAATAGGCTAAGACAGACAAATCCACTGGGATAATTTTTCATAGGCTGACTGACTAGCAGACTGAACTATGTTGTAGACAGGAGAGGTAGATTTATACAGAGGGTACATGTCATATGTTTCTGATAAATTATAGACTAATAAATGTCGTTGTAAACACAAGAAAGGAGCCTAATCTCTGTGTTAGAAACAGCATTCCTGTTTCATAAGAAGAGTCACAAATTCTATGGCTTGATATTAAGTTTTAAACTTTATCTATGCAGGAATCATCAATAAGATACATAACAATATCCACTACTACAAGTGGAATACATAAATAGAGCATACTCTAGCCTGTGTCAAGTACTGGATTGTATTATGGAGGCTTATTTCAAGAGTAGAAAGGATAAGGGATGGGACTTGGAGAGATGCTTTGGCAGTGGATAGTGCTGCTACACTATCAACAGTGATACATTGGTAATTGCATCTCTGAAAAAATGATAACAAATGCCAACACATAAGTGAATGCCAATAAATCTTACACTAATTATTCAGGTTGCAGACATTACATAATATTCTAAAAGTAAAAACTTGCAGTTAAAAGATATTAATCATTGAATAAGCTTGAAGGATTGAGTTCAGAGTCTCAATCAGCAGAGACTGATGTCATTCATTATCAAGACAATATATGTTAATTTTCAATGGTAATTTTAATCTATTTTTGTAAATGGAAATTAACATATGATCTATACTAAATTGATGGAACATATTTAAAACACTGACTTATATACAGTTACAGATGGTATATTAACTGTTCACAGCTATTACAGTTTCATACTTACCTTTAATTGCATACCTACCATACATACATACAGCTGAAATGTAATGGTTAACACAAGACAATCTTGAGGTACACAATATACCTTTAATTTACAGGTTGTTTATAAGCACCTTCATATGTAAAAACACTTATATTGTATTCAAAAATAAGAGCTCATCTAATTCATAGTAATTTTCTAATTATCTGGCAAGCTTTATAAATGTAATTCATTTTCAGTATGTCAACATATTTAAACTAACAGCTACAAACTTCAGTTTCATTGTTTGCATATCAAGAAAACTATTTACTGTATATAAAATTTAGTGTCAAGTTTATGCAAAAGCTTTCTTTATGTTTAGCTGATTGTGTGTGTGTGTGTGTATATATATATATATATATATATATATATATATATATATATGTATGTATGTATGTATATGTATGTACATTTCTTGATATATGTATATTAAAGTTTGTGTTTTGGTATGCATTGAGAAATATTATAATTTATTTGCTTAATAAAATATTGAATTTATAGAAACCTAGTCAATACGAGAGTTGATATAATACTCATGAAATCAAATTTTCTTACTAGACATAATAGAACAATTTTATTATAGCTGAGCTGAACTACTTTTGCTTCTACTTTTAAGCAGAATGACTTGGACGGATTTACTATTCAAGTCTGAAGTTTTATACAACATGGAGTGTATTATTTAGTTCTGAAGATATCCCTAAAGTGTTTGGGATGAAAGTGCTTAACTGAATGTGATTAAACTGATTTTTGGTTATTTGCTTAACTGTTGTGGTCCATCCATTCACATTTTGTAGCAGTACCATTTTTTTGGTCAAGTGTCTAGTTTTGGTTTCACTAGTGTTTATTTTTCTGGACATTTTTAAGCTTTTTGTTTTTCTCACTTATAAAAAAACCTTTATGATAACTCATTAGCTTATATAAAAATAGGAGTTTATGTTTCACAATCAGTACAGATAACCAAAGGAAGCAAAACAAGTCTGCTCACTGACCATTTTATTATTTACTTTGGTCATGGAACCCTTTGCGAATTATATAAGATCAAGTGCAGATATAGTAGGCTTACAGTTTGATCATAATCTAAATTCAAAAATATTTCTAGTCACTGATATCTTATTGATGTTGAAGGATAACAAAAATTATCTTTTCAAGTCTGTTAAAATATTCCACTCTAAATCAGGTCTTTCATTTAATGAGGATAAAACTAAAATCCTATGTATAAATACTAACATTTCAGATATGTCAAAAACCTTTTCTAAATATATAAAATATTAAAGATCATAAAATAACATACCTTGGAATCATATTAACTGGGAATATAGATGAAACCATTAACACAAATTACACCACCTGTCCAGATAAAATTAAAACTATTATAAATAAATGGAATACATTTTTATTCACAATGGAAGAAAGATACTTAATAATTAAGATGATATTATTACCAAAAATGCAATATATAATTCAGTGATTGGCTCTGCCCATTCCAAAACAATACATAAAATAATTCAATAATTTGATGCTTAAATTTCTCTGGCATCCCTACAAACCCAGATTGGCACTTAATCATCATCTAAAAAGTTGGTCACATGGAGGAATAGCTCTACCTAACATAGAATTATACTCATTCTCAAGCGTTATGAAGACTATTATCTACAGGACAAGCAAGAACTATCATGCTAAATGGAAAGATATACATGAAAGTATTTACTTAAAAAGTAATCATCAAAAATATGAATGTCACAATAATTTAATCAATAACAACTTTCTTTGGATTTTAAAAGACTTTATTTTAGAAAACCAAAATGTAGTGATAAATTCATACATTATCCTTACAACAATGAATAATTTCAGAAACATTATATACAAAGATCCAGAACACAAAGCCTGGTTATTTCTGACATTTCCTATAGCATACACACAAAACAATATTAATACATTTAATGCATACATAATTAATGCTTTCAAGGATAAACAACTATTATATTGGTATCAGTTTATGAATAAAGAAAAGTTAAATACTCGAGATTATATTATGAATAAATTTAACATACATAATGAAATGTGATTAGAGGTGCAAAACTGCAGGTTTTACATAGGGAAAAAATAAACCTGATGCATATATTAACTGATTTATGACAGTAATATAATTAAACCATTTTGGAAAGATATTAATCTTTTTTAAAAGCACCATTCACTGATAACTTTATGTTAAACAAATCCGTAATACTCTTCACTGTGCCAATTCCATCATGCATCAAGAAAAATTACTATCCTCTTCTTTGGAGTCTTCTATCTTTTGTGAGGAAAGAAGTTACAAAAAATTGGAAGAGCATCTCAACACCTTCAATGAAAGAATTTCTGAATATTGCAACCGAAACGTGTCCACTAGAGATATTATCAATTAAAGCAAGAACCACCAGAACAATACCTGCACTTAAGGCATGGTCCAAACTCAAGAATCTGTTATACAAATAATCACTAAAGATCCATAAATTGAAACAATACATAATAAGATGATTATAATTGTCATATTTCATATATATATATATATATATATATATATGTAGACAACTTGTAAATAGTTAATGTTCATTGAAATAATTGTTTTTATTTAATAATGTAAAATTCATGCTTATGGTTATTATCTCTTTGTTATTAATTTATATTCACTAATAAAACATTTTTTGAGGAACAGCCATTTTTACTATACTAAAACATGCTGCATATGGTGCAGGAAACCACAAAGAAACATCAGGTAAAATGCAAGTGAAGATCCATGCACTGTGAAATATCATGTCACAACCATGCACCTCAGTCATTGAATATAAATATGCAACTCCATCCACACTAGAGCTGTATAGTGCATGATACATGTTTGGAGCATAAGTGCATAACTATGAATGGCACAGTACTTAATGGGTTAGCAATGATGTAGGTCACTAAAGGGAAGGACTCTAATCCCCTCATATCTTACCAGGTTGTGGCACAGCTGCCAAATTTTGATTGCACTGATGATCAGCTAAAATTGGACAAACATGAGGAAGAGGGGGAGGTACAGTGGTGCAGTGTTTAACAATGCTGCCTAACAGTGCTCGGTTCTCCAATCAGACTGTCAGCTGTGGGGTTTTCTGTATGGAGTCTGTATATCTACTTTGTATCCATATAAATTTTTGCTGAGTAGTCCAGTTTTCACCTACATCCTAAAGACATGGTGATCCTTACAATTGTCTCTACGTGCCAGTAACATGCATGAGTGAATACATCCCACAGTAGACTTGCTGAGATATGCATAAATGTAGTGCATAGTTGTATAAATGGAATCTGTACACTGTGTTTCATAGGTCATCCAACAATAATGCAGTCTATAGACATGGATCATGATAATGATGGCCATCCTATTCTGTGAATGGTACACTGACACCCACAGCACACAGTGGTGTACAGATGGGGAAGATTTACTACGTAACATGTGGTAATGTAAGGTTGTATATTACTAAGTCCCTGTTTCTTGCTGCACTCTACTCCTCTGTCATGCTGCAGGGCTTTTCGTAAAACTTGTCCATTCAGTAGGCATGATAGTAGATACAGAGTCATTACCTTATTATGGTAATGATGGATCTGGTGCTGTGAGAACACTCACTGACTAGAGCTTGAGGGCACCACCATTTGGTATCAAGAACACATGTGGTTGTAAGAGCAGGTTTGCCAACACCACGGGAAACTCTGTGGTGGTAGGAGTTTTCCTATAAAAAGTTTTTAACTGCTTTTATTTCTTTTCTTTTTTAAAGTTCTTTGTTTTTGTGCTGATGTATCTGCTATAGCTCTGTAAGATTAGCAATAGATAACCAGGGGAGCTGGATTGCTGCAGTCATAAGCACTATGCCATCTGGGGTTAAGTAGTTCTATTCCCATAAACTGACCCACTGGGACCAGTCTATAAACAATTGGAATAGTCTTTTAAAAATTATTTACAATCCTCAAGAGGAGCCATTTGACGTATACTCCTTGCACAGAGTACTGTGGTTACACAATGGGTAAGACTGTCTACAATGTCTTACCACACTGTGTAGTAATCGTGAAACCTGGCATTGAATGCAATCTGGGAAAAGATCCCTGCCTTGTACCTAGTGAGAACTAGGAGATGCAATGGCTCATCCACATCTATGAAACAGATGATGTGAACAATCAGAGAATGAATGAATGTGAACAGAGTGGTAATCAGAACTAACTAAAAACTTGGCAGATTATTTAGAGTAAGAATATTTCTCTCACTAAAATGTCCTTGGCTAAATCATACATCTTTCCATCTTTCCAGTATTCTGCACATATTTTTAGAGGTCTTCAGCCTTCCACACAGCACAAACTACAGTTGGCTTATAACAGAGTAGCATGTAAAGCTACAAACCATCATGATCAATCACATCATTGTTTATCTCTGAAAATTCAGCACTGCTTCTGACTTTGCTATCAGATGACTGCCATTTAACTGGAATGAGTTTATAAACTTCCATATTTCTTTAACTGTCCCTCTCCCTTTCTCTGTCTCTCCATTACTCCTCAATGGACTACTTAGCATGAACTCAGGCCACTGGTTAACAAGCTGGTTAGTATTCTGCAAAAAAAGTAAATTTGGTAATACTGGTTATACTATTATTGTTCATAAGCTTCAGAATAATACCCCTTGTAAACATTGTACATCCCCCAAAAAGCCTTTCCATTTCAAATATATTTGCAGTGGAAATGTCAGTATGGTATTACCTAAACCTTAATCACAAATTCACTTCTTTATAATTGTTCCTACATTATCCATTGTGGTATTACTTAAAATATTTCCTGGGTATTCTCTTCTTGATAACTAGGCCTACATTGTCATTCTATCCATCTGTACCTGATCCTTATTTTGCTGATGACCAGTAGTCTTTCTCAGTGCTGCTCATCATATACGTCACCTTTCCTGCAGCTGATCCTGTTTATTAAAGTGGTTGAACAGGCACCTTGTTGAAATGTTGGGGCTTGGCAAATGTTGAGACTCGCAATGCTGAGTACCAAAATAACACAATAAAAGCCCCAAAACACAGCAGAAGAGTAATATTGAACATCACCCTCCAACTTTAAACTTGTTTTTTGCTAGGGGGGAAGTGCCCCATACCCAGAAGTTTATATATACCAAACTCAAGATTGCTATACCTTAGAGAAAAGGAATATTCTGAGAAATGGCAATTCTGAACTTAGTATAAAGGAACTATGTATTTTTGGCCAGTCTCCACATTTCAAGACTTGTCATTTTAAGTGCCGACATTTCATATAGTTACCAGTTGAACACTTACTACTAAAGTTCTCACTCTCGTTATGACTGCCACTTATTCAACAGTATGTACCAGAGTTTTATTCTGAGTGTAAATTCTGATGCCTTGTCAGTCTATTCTGTAATTTGTATACATCGGTAATTACATTATATGTGTTTTGTTTTTCATCTTTATCCAAGTTTTTTTCTCTTTCACATTATATTACTTTGTATGCATGTATGTTTCTCAGTTATATGGAAAACATATTATATAATGAAGACATGTAATGAAGAAAAAATGAACAGGTTGCACTAGACACAGACACACGTTATTGTTACAATCGTGGTTAAAAGCTTTCGACAAAGAGAGATCATCAGGAACAGAAACGAAGATAACACCATTTGAAAACACTTTTAGATTTTCATCAAATTGTAGGTTGGGCCAGTTTTTGTATAAGATTCTACAGATGTCGTGGCCATCAAGAGAATAATGTAAAATCATATTGGTGGAATAATCAGGCTTCAAATAGTAATCTCCTCACCAACACCCAGACAACAAGTAGTTAAACTTTATTTAATAATAGGTCCATATTTAATGTTCCTTTCGTTAAGCACGTCAGCATAAAGTTTGTCATTAAGTTGATATGGATATCCTCAGTCTAAGAACATGGACATTAACTTGTCAAACTGCTCAATACAACATTGATCATCAGAGGTCAAACGAGATTCTAATGAGCTGAATCTTCACCACCCCTTCCGTCAGATGTAAGCAGTGGCAAAGTGCAGGAAAATATAACAAAATGTGGGCTTCCAGTATATAGTAGTATAAAGTACCGCACCTGAATCTTTCTTGATTTTGATATCAAGAAAATTAATACAATCTGCACTGACTTTGTAGGTAAAATTCAAAAATTGTGAAGTCAGTTCCATTTGGTCAATAAACTTAACAAGTTGTTGTTCACTCCCTGACCAAATAATAAAGATATCATCCAGGTAACCAAAATACCCAACACAGTCACTAAATAACAGATGTTTGAAGGCTGCTTTGGTCTCTACTAAAGGAAAACAGCGCTGGAAAAATGGGGGCACAAGCAGCCTCATGGAAACACCATGAAGCTGTCTGTAATACTACAAAGAGGATTAAATTGTTGCCCAGTATAAGATCCATAAATTCACTTATCCTCTGCTACACTGGAAAATGGGTTGGCAACTCAGGATGGATGCTACTATTTTCCCTGGTTTAAATGATGTAATTTCCATTTTCCAGTGAATTAAAACTCAGAGCTGCTAGATTATAACACTTGGTACTTTTTTCAATGTATTTAAAATAGTTTTTAATGTACGGCGGAGAATGCACTTTCATGGTTGTTTACCACCATTCATTGTCTTGTTCTTCCTGGCAACACTGAAGGAGCTGCAGGAATTTCTGGCAAGTACTGGTTGTGTACTACATGTGACAACAATCTCCCGTAATCTCCATATATCTGGACTATGGGGTAGGGTTGCAAGATGGAAGCCTTTTCTTACACAGAAAAACATCCAGGCCCAGCTAAAATTTGCAAAACAATACATCAAGTCTCCCAAAAGCATGTGGGAAAATATGTTATGGTCTGATGAGACTAAGGTTGAATTCTTTGGTCACAATTCCAAAAGGTACATTTGTCAAAAAAACAACACTTTGCATCACCAAAAGAACACCATCCCCATGGTGAAGCATGGTGGTGGCAATATCATGCTTTGGGGTTGCTTTTCTTCAGCTGCAGCTGGGGCTTTAGTCAAGGTGGACGGAATTATGAACAGTTCCAAATACTAGTCACTTTTGGCCCAAAACCTTCAGGCATCTGCTAGAATGCTAAAGATGAAGAGGAATTTCACCTTTCAACACGGCAATGACCCCATACATCCAAATCAACAAAAGAATGGCTTCACCAGAAGAAAATTAAAGTTTTGGAATGGCCCAGCCAGAGCGCAGACCTAAGTCCAATAGAAAATCTGTGGGGTGACCTGAAGAGGGCTGTGCACAAGGGATACCCTCATAATCTGACAGATTTGGAGCGCTTTTGCATGGAAGAGTGGGCAAATATTGCTAAGTCAAAATGAACTATGCTGATAGACTCCTACCGAAGAAGACTGAATGCTGTAATTAAATCAATAGGTTCTTCAACAAAGTATTAGTTTAGGGGTGTAAACACACAACAAAGTATTAGTTTAAGGTTGTGCACACTTATGCAACCAGCGTATTGTACTTTTTTTTTTTTCTCTTAACAGATTTGTTTGTTTTGCAATTGAATTGTACAGGTTATAGGTCACATTAAAACTGAGAAAAGTTTTGAAATGATTTATTGTGGTCTCATTTTTTTTTATATCACAAAAACCTGGCATTTTAACAGGGGTGTGTACACCCACTCTAGTGGGAGGAAGGTGGCTCTGGTTCACTACATGGGTGACATCGAATGGGAGCACCAGGTGTCTACCCAATGGGGCTTAAGTTTATCAAGCCTGTACTACCTTATGTTAGCTTGCACTGTATGCCAGGGGGATTCAGCATGCAAAGGCATTCCCTCAGAGGGTAGTTATAGCCATGCTTGGAAGAGCTATCACAGGGGAGGGGGTGCCCCACTAGGACAGAAGGTAGGCTATCCTGCCCACTCCTTACCATCTGACAATCACTGTGAGTAGACAAGTTAAGGTGGATCCCTGAGTAGGAACAAATGGACCAGAGGGCTCTCACCTGCCTGGAAATTCCCAGTCTTGCAACTGCAGAATGAATAGTCTGATTTGGGGCAGAGGAACCATCATGTTCTTTCTTGCAAGGATGCAAAAAAAATGAAAAGAAAAGAAAAGAAGACTGGTGGCTGCATACCCATTTTTTTTGCAAAAGGACAACTTTTCTGATTGTGCTTACTGTAGCAGGAAAGTCTGTTTGGCGACAATCCCCTATATTTTGTGACTTGTGATATGCAGAATGCCATTTTCAGGTGCTGTTTTCTTAAAATCATGAAAGTCCAATATACATTTAGCAATTCTTCATGCTTGTGCAGGGATAAGCATTGCTGTGATGTGACTTAGCTTTGTTTAACTTGAATATACTGAGTATACAGATTATTCCTACATTCATTCATTCATTTTCTGATACTTGTTTTATTCAGATCAGGGTCACGAAGAAGATGAAAACTTACTCCTTCGGGTAACTGGCACACTGCATAGAAGTAATACTGAATAAGATGCTAGTTCATTACATAATGCTTACACATATGCATAAATTCACACACACACACACACACACACACACACACACACACACACACACACACACACACACACACACACACACACACACGCATGCACACAAATGAATGTACACACACACACACACACCCAAACACATGCATGCACACAAATGAATGTAAACACACACACACACACACACACACACACACACACACACCAACTCAGTGGTTGCATCAACTCTAAGAATGGGGCAGTTAACCCCATTCTGTGGCATCACTGCCAGCAAAACTCACTGACACTGATTTCCTGTGGGGAAATTCTGCTTGTCAATGACATGAAATTCTGGCAATTGAAGCTTGAGCATTCAATCTTTGTCTACCAGTAGGTTAGCCATCAGAAAGATGTCCTTTATCTTGATAATATTAAGGAAGACAGCAACCAGAATAGCAAAGTAGTAGCCAATCTAAGAATTTACAGCTTATTTGATTTATAAAACCTTTATGCTAAGAAAGGTGGATCTGCTACAAGATAACTTTATGATGCCTTCAGCAGAACTGGGTAGGGACTAAGCATAGTCATTCCGAAAGCAAGCTCATTTTATTGTCTATATGGGTTAATCATTCCGCACTGTGGTCTTGCTACATTTAAAGTGCTATTTGTCTTGGCATGTATTGTATAGCCCAACAGTAGATGATGTTCTTGTACTGAACATCCTTCCTGTATGTAATGATGCATTAGAACAGCACCAAAATTATAGATGAATAGTTTTTATTTTCCTGGTAAATGCGTACATCTCTCTTTAATCATTATTAAGATACAACACAAGAGATTGATGGCCCAATGTATCCAATCGCTCCCACCCCTGTGGGAAGGACAAACATAAAAAAAGCAAGTATAAGATCTGTTTAATAAAAACATCTAGGATCCAGTGCTTTATTTCGATGAATGGGACATATGAGAAACAATATACTGCACTCAGGGGGAAATCAGCTATCAAATAGCACAGGTCAGACGTCCATAGCTCTGAGACACCCAGGAGGAGTGTTTTCTCTACAAAAGTCCTTCTAAGGACTGTCTTTGCTTTTGGTTCTTTAATCATTATTTAGACAGTAAAAACTTAAGGATGTATCTGTGAGGCAAAGAAAATATTAAGGTATTAATATCTAGTACTTTGTACACAAAGAAAAATACTGTCAAAGCACGGATAACTGACATTGTGAACTCTGCTGCTGCTAAACGAAAGTTAGCAGTTAAAACCCCCCTAATACAGTCATCATTCTGTTTAATAATTATGGTTATGGGTGTCTTTGTTAAGTGACTCGCATTTATGCAAGCTGATTAAAAGAACAGCAAGTACAGACATCATTGCTAACAAAGTGATAGTTTGACACATCCCAGTTGTGTGTCAACTATTTATTTTCTTCAATAAAAATAAAGCGCAAGCCACACAGGGATAAATGCTCCAAAACCAATAGCAGTTAAAAAAGTAAAGAAGTAAGTAGTGCTTAAATAAATATATCTGGTTTTATTCATGGTGGATTATTTCTTGGATGATTCAACAACACAGACTTTTGTTTTCCTATTGGGAATATATTGATGCTGAAGACTGTTCTATATGCTGGGTTCTCCTAAGTACCATCATTTACTTCTTTACTTATTTATTTTCATTGTCATTTTGCTTTCAAATGGAAACTGTCTGCTGTGTTGTTTTTAGGTTTCTTGGATCACTGGCTAAATACTGTATTGATTTATGTATTTATTTATTTATTCTGAATTTGTTAACCAGGGTAATCAGGTTTTGTTATTTTCCTTTATTACAATATTGTACACATATTAATAACAGTGATTGATTTCTAGTAAGCATTATCTAATCCCACAGACTTCCATTTTAACTTTTCTCCTCCTCTTTGACACCAATGAAATCTCCAACATCAAGAGTAATAATTATACAGAGCTAACACAAGCCATGTACACCAATTGTATTTCATATCCATTATAAAAAAACGTCCTTATCAGGAAACAACTGTTTACAAGAATTAACAAAGGAAAACGAAAGATAGGGGTAAATATTTTCTTTCCTAACATTTCTAGTAGTGAGACAGATTGTCTTTCTTTAATAAAGTCCTCCAAAACACTGGGGAGGGTTCCAAAATCCTGCTTCTTATTCATTTTCTTCCATGTATGTTAGCCATGATAACCACTTCTACATAGACTGGCTAACTATATTATACCCCTCCTCTTTCTAGGACCTTATAATGTATATTATGTTTTTTTTTTTGTTCACGGTCACTGGAGTTCAGATTCATCTGGCAGGGAGCATGTATTTAATGGACATCAGATGTATTCCACATCACATTCGTGCTTATAAGAAATTGTGGAATAACAGGATGCTCAGACGATATTGTACAGTTTCACATTTACATCACTTATATTTTGCACACTGATGTGCCATTTTAAGACTTTCACAGACTTGACTTTTGTTGTTGTTGCTTTACAGTTGTGAATCATCAATTAATAAGGACAGTTCATTTGGTGGATTTTGGTGTGTGTTCCCAGTCTCTTTCCTAGTAAGGCAAAGTATTCAGAGAATACCAAATAATGTACAGGACATTCAAACATGGATATCTGCTATAATTGTGGCGTGAACTGTTTAATAAAGACTGGTCTGGCGACTTCTATAACAGCATGTGACAATGCTATGCAATACTTTCTAAACTCTGCTTGCACTTCAGGATAGATGTTATACAAGTAAGATTAAGCAAGTTGTTGACACATGAACTAGCAAAAGTTTTTGAAGAAGAAAAAACAGTTTGGTAAATGTACAAAAAAAAAGGCAATACACACACTGACCATCAGCAGTGTAAAATGCTATGAAATACAGCAAAAGCATCATTCCTAAAACTCAGATATGCTTTCCTGGCAGTAAAAGAGAATTCTGAAAGGAAATCAACAGCCTGGCAAATAGTGTAAAGCAGTTCTAAATAATTTCATTACACTGCAGTACTGAATACATAAAATGCTGTTAGAGCTTCTTCTTCTTTTTTCGGCTTTTCCCAGTTAGGGATCACCACAGTGGATCACCTTGTCCGTTCATGATTGGCAGTGGAGTTTTATGGTGTTGAGTTGCCAGCCCAGCACCCAACCTTTCACAGAAGGCACACACACGCACGCACTCACACCTAGGGCCAATTTAGAGTGTCCAATCCACCTACAGCATGTCTTTGGGATGAAACTAGAGCACCCGGAGGAAACCCACACAATCACAGGGAAGAGATGCAGACTCCGCACAGAAGGCACCCCTGTTGAGGATCGAACCAGAGAACCTCTTGCTGTGAGGTGGCCATGCTAACCGCTGCACCACTGTGGCCACCCAAAATGCTGTTAGAGCTACAGAAGCTAATACACTGTACTTTGTACAGCAGTTCATTTCAACAAACCAGCTTCAGTAGTCATCTAAGGATATGGCACTTAAAGTCTGTTTAGTTTTATAACAGACTTTCAGTTCAGGGAAGTTGATCTTTCTAAACTAAATAAATAACTAAAAGTAATTCCATACTACAAGCTTGGAGGTGCTATGCCCTATGTTCTTCTGATATCTGTATTTTAGAAACCATTACACAAAGTATCACTGCTTCATTAACATCTGGACTTTCCTTGAACTTTGAAAGTCTGCTCATGTCAAGTCCCACCTTTCCAAAGAACTCAGTTTGTGTTGATTCCTGCAGACCTATTTCAGTGAATATTTCACCAGCTAAAGACTTGGAAAACTAACTACCTATAAGGCCACATAGATGATTATGGGCTGCTTAGTGAACAACGGCTTATCCAGAAAGTGCCACAAACACTACAGCAGTACTAGTGTCATTCACCAATAGAACCTTTACAGCACGGAATGAAAGCTCAAAGACAAACAGAAACCAGAGTAATATGGAATAAGAACACTCAGCTCTAGTGGTAGTTGCAGCACCTGGGCTAATAAAAAATGAAATTTCAAGCAGACTTAAATATGGTCCCAGTACAAGTAACCCCATAAGAACTACTGAGTGCTGCATGCTGAGAAGAACATTCATGGCAAACATGAAAGAATGAAGCAAAACTGATTTCATGAGCTTTAATTATGCCCTGACATACGAATGGGGTTCATGCTTGTCATGGAAATAAACACAAACATAAACACTTGGAGAATTTACACCTAGAAAGGACCAACCATTCTGTCTTTAGCAGGGTATCTCAGAAGGCAGCTAACTTACTGGCAGCGTGTTGTTTGGACACCAACATTTTCCTGGTGATTCACATATGCCAGTGCAGAAGGTTTGAACGTACTTGCACATCCATCACTGCACTGTACCTCTGTCCAAGCATCATTACCGGAAGCCCTGTGGGTTAGACTCCTCATTTTTCAGCAGTGGTCAAACATGCTACCCATGAGTGAACTCACCCTCATCTACTCAAAATCGTCTCCTACACACTCCGACAGGTAAATATGCACAGTATAAAGACTGTGCTCACTGCATATATACAAAAATAATTGATTTAAGAATTATAAATAAAAAACACCTTAGCAGTACAGATTTTATGCAACGTGGCAATACAGTCAATATTTAAGGCCTATAAACTGTGACAGTGTAAGAATATGTGTCAGTGAACAGTGATCAAACAATTAGTTGCAACAGGTATAATAAATTACAACAGTCTTAACCACCAGTCACTGTCAGTGTGGAACCTGCATGTTTCTCCTGTATTTGTGTGGGGTTTCTCTGGAAAATTAATATTCTTCCCACCTTGCATACTGACTAGCTCCTCTTAATTGTTCATTTACCCTTGGTACTGTGACCCTGACTGTGGCTGAAAAGGATTCTTGAAGGTATAGCTCTGTTAAAACTCCAGCTTTACTCCATAGCATATTGCCTACTCCAAGGTGATCTCTGCCTAACATGTAAAGCTATGTCAAACCCAGAGCTGTTGGACATGCTACACCTAAAGAAATCCTAATCCCTCCAAGCTAAACGCTCTAGGGACCTAAACCTTGTCACCACAATAAACAGGACTTGCTGGAGGGATAGATTCCTGTCCCAGAGACTTCCCATACTCTGGAACAGGCTACCCATCTATGTCAAGCAAAATTCTTCATTAGCACTCTTCAAGAAAAATCTTGATGAGTGGATGGGAAATAGGAAATACACCCCGGGGATCACTTCTGTGTCTCTGCTCAAAAGTGGCACAGGAAAATAAATTTATTGGGTGGCGTTAGCCAGGGAACCTTGTTGGCTAGGCTTAGGTACGCCCTTGGGTCGACAGCCTAGTACCTACCTATGAACCTATGAATACATACATACATAAAGAAATAACTGGACTAGTTTATTTGTGAATAAGTCCTTCTGATTTTATTTTCTAACCCTTAGGTTCCTAGGTCTGTATGCAGTGAAAGCTGTCCCAAAGGATACCGTAAATCTCCTCAACAGGGACAGCCCAAGTGTTGCTTCAACTGTGTTCAATGCCCTGAAGGAGAGATTGCCAACCAAACAGGTGAGTGGACCTTTATAAATATATTTTAAAGCACAAATCTTACAGAAATAAAAAAAAAATTGACTGAACTGGAAAATGAAAACTTTACACTGTTAACACTGTAGAACGCAGTTACCAAAGTGCGTCTTCTTCTGACTATCCTAATGTTTTGCTGCTACAGTCACATACATTTTAAGTGTCTGTTTCCTAGGTGGCTAACCAGATTACACACTTACTGACAGTGTTGTTTGAGTAATGTATTTATTTCATATGAGTGTACCCCTTGTTTTAATGATTTTAAAGATAGTATTGTATTTTTAAAAAGCACAATGGTTATTTTATTTACAAGTGACAAAAGCAGAGGCACGTGAAGTACTACTTTGCCTGTCACATGCATACTCATATTTCTTACTACACTGGACATTAGGTATGGGGCTTCTGTATAACAGGGGTGTACAAACAGGCTACAGTTGTACAGCCACAATAACCATTTCAGTTTATGCAATATTACTGCTTTGAAAAAGGGAAAGGGATTCTGACAGCAGATACGGGCTATCTAATCTAGTCTGCTTAAATGCTTTGCTGCTCAATATGCTACATTAATCAGCAGCTAAATCTTTTTACTTTGTCTCAGAAAATTATTTCAGTCTGTCCCATGTATTCTTAAACTACACTGATCCCATGACATCCTCATGTTTCCTTATAGATACTTTGAATTCTGCATCCTCTGTTCTTTAAGTGTGTCATCTTGCCCCCATATGCCTCTTGTTCTCAGGGCAATAGCAGAGAAACTGAACCTTACCTGTGTATCTCTGTCACTGTAAAACTGATACAGTAGCATCACTGCGGCAAGTAGTAATATCTCTGAGGCCTGGTATCTCTGGGGTGCATTGCCTGTATAGAGTTTACATGTTCTGCCCACTCTGGTCCTTTCCTACCTTCCACAAATCATGCTAACTGACTGGCTGCACTAAATTATCCATGTGTCTGAAAAGGGTCTATGTAGCCCACTTAGCAAATATTAACTACATTAAATAAAAAGGTTTGACCACTGCTGTCACAATAGACAGCTTCACAATGCAAGGGGAGAGTTGGATTCCTGCAGCAGTCACTACATGGTGGATTTAACAGATGCTGCATAGCTAATTTAAACTCAAAATAAATTAACTCTGCTGAAACTTTTTAAGCTTTTTAGGACAATTTAACATAAAATAAAGTAACCTTAAATATTAAATTGTAAGTTATTATTAGAAGAGGGACTGTACCTGAAAGAAATTTATTTTGTGAAGTAAGCAAACACAGAGATAAACACTTTTGATTATCCTTGCTGTTATGATTTTAAAATACAAACAGTGCAACTATGTTAAACCAACTCAGATCTGTAATACAAAACATTAAACATTTTATAATGTAATACAAAATAAAAAGAAAAGAAATTTAAAGACATCAAAACTGAAGCATTTAAAGGATAACAGGTTTAATAAACAGTATTAACCTATATTTGCATCACTTATCTACATTTTTTGTTAAAGGGGGCTGACATGCCCTTTAACCCCTACTCTCCCTGAAAAAAAATGTTGCAGGGGCTAAAGGGGGAGCAATAGCCTCAACTACCAATGCCACTATCTATCAGTGAATCTATCCATCTATTGGTCTTGTCTGTCTGTCTATTTACCTATGTACCTGCCTTCACCCAACCTAATCCAAGGGGGTTCTCGCTCTGGTTCCCAAGCTCTACAACTCTCATAGTTATCTTCCTATGAGCCTATCTAAGCTCTCAACAATTTCTATAGCTTCTCTCTAAGCTCTCAACAACTCCTACAGCTACCCTCACACAGCCCGACCTTGTAAATATTGTAAATATTTTCCCTGAAAAAAAATGTTGCAGGGGCTAAAGGGGGAGCAATAGCCTCAACTTGTAAACCTCTCTGGCCTTGTTCAAGAGGAATCTTGACCAATGGATGGGAGATTGCAGATATACCCCAGGGATTACTTCAGTGTCACTACTTGACAGAGGCACAGCAAAATGATAGGCATAGTTTTTATTCAAACTAAAGGGGTGGCGAAAGCCACATAACTATGGGCTAGGCTTATAAATGCCCTTGGGCAGATAGCCTAGTATGAACCTATGAACCTATAATAGCATTCTACTGTTGATGTGTGTATGTAAAGCGCATTTACATTTTCTTAAAAGGTTTGTATGTAAACTGTTTCCATACCTAACCCATATCTGTTTTCCTCAAATGAAACTGTATGATCCCTACCTTCAAGCTTAATGAATTTGTTAACTATGCATGATATTGAATGCATTTATGAGTAACTATTCTACATAATATCTTTAATATTAACTATCAGTTGTATCTAAAGTGTATAATGCATCTTGGAGCTTTTCTCCCCAGGCCTCCACTGAAAATGGGTCAATTCGGCCCAGTGGACTTCCCAGGTAATCAAATTGCAAATAAATAAAATAAATAAAAATAAATGTACCTATAAGTCAAAATTAAAAACACTGCTGAACCAAACAGGGATAAAAATAATTTAGAGTTTTTCATTAAAACACTTCTTGGAAAGATAATTTTATCTTGGACAAGTCCATGAAAGTATTTAAAAAGAACAATTATAGTTAAAAATTGAAGAGACATGTTTTTGACTGCATATTTATTGTCTCTCCAGTGCCACTGGTTATGTACCATTTGCAGTGTTTATTGTTAGCTTCTTCCTAGTATGTTAATTTCGGATCAACATACCACCAACATGATTCTTCAGCCAGGGCAACAACATTAACAGTGCACTCTCGGCATCTAGAAATGCAGTGAAGTATTAAGTGAGTGCACCGAGCACCTTGCTGACAGCACTCATAAACATGCAATTCAGAAAAAGAATGCTGTATCAGTCTGTAAATGATAAGCATGCATGAATAAAATATATGTTGTTGCAAGAATCAGCTCACTCCACTGCTTATATCAATGGGGTACAGTATATAGCAACACACATAGAACGTGGTGTGTGAGGGATGTAGCAGCATCTAAGGCACACAGCACAGTGGCACTGAGCATCCTATGTTGTACACAGCACAGGCAGGTAATACCCAGGAGTACGCTGAAATCACTGTGTGTCCTACAGTATATACAACAGAGGAAGCTGCCAGGAAATGGGGTGATTTTTATTTTTGCAGTGCATGTGTACAGAAGTAAAAAGAGAATAGGAATAAAAAAGTTAAAAGGGAACAGGAAAAAATGTAGAGATGATAGAAGGTAGAGACTATATTAGGGGTTAAGCACAAATAGAAAGTCTGAAGATAGGATCTAAGGTAAGTTTGAAGAGAAGTAAATTAAAGGGAAAAAACACTATGAGAAGTACCAGCCTGACATTTTTAGCCCTAACATAAACCTAGTTAAATAAAAAAATAAAAAAAAAAAAAAACTACAGGCGAAGTGATCATTCCACAAACACGGATTAAGTAAATGAGCAGATAGTACAGTAGTAACATAAACTTACTACTTAGACATAACAAGGCACTCCTTAATAGTACTAGCCTTCAACAATGCTGAGAGTCTGTTGAATTCAAACAGAAACCCATAAACCTGTATATATTGTCACTATATACCACCCAACGGGTCTATAGGATGCTATCGAATGGACTAAATAGTGAATGCTATTTAGTCGATCCGATACTGTTAAAATGGCAAAATAGCGAAGTCATGGAACATCGAATTTTTTTCCCCAAGGAAAAAATTTAATTTGTGTTTAAGTTTTTTTTTTTTTTTACGGAGCAGCAAATTTTTTCCCTGGGAAATAATTCGCTGTTCCGTTTGTTAGATATTTTGTTGTTTCGATATTATCAGTACGATGAAATAGCGTTCACTATTTACATTGTACGATAATATGATATAGACGCCCACCCAACTCAGAAAATACAAACATCTGCATAAAAGAAGACACCCCCTTCTGGCCTGCCTTCAGCTTAAATTAAGAAATAATTATACTGAAGTATGCTAATATACACTGAAACATAAATAATACAATTCTAGAACTTGAGAAGTGCAATTAAAACAGTAATATGTATGGCATGCAGCAACTCATAACTTTGTAATAAATAAAACAAGATGAAAACAAAGCAAAATGGACTAGCTACCAGCCACCAATCTAAACTATATAGTAAATGTAAAATTAATGATTGTCTCTTTAAGTGACTGCCATCCAATTCATACTCTTTGGAATAATGGTAGTCCATTCAAAATAATACAATCAATAACTGGGTTTGCAACTTGAAACATTTTATCAAGGACATGTTTTTAAGTTTAATAAAAAAATCTCATTGGCAATCTCTAGCATACATACCACTAGATATAGCCAGAGCAAATTCAGAACAGATATGGATGGGGAAGGTAGCACTGACAAAAATGATGCAAGTCATTCGGTACTGTACAGTCTCACATCTAGGTACACTCACGGCAATGTTTTTCTTTTTCATGGGCATGTATATAAATGCAGAAATAAAGCAGTGAACAATGAATTGCAGACAGCAAGTGAATTTCATGCAGACACTATATATATATATATATATATATATATATATATATATATATATATATATATATATATATATATAAGGAATCTATAATAACAGGTATTATGTTTAACCTTGAGTGGAAATCATTGCTTGTTTTGCTTGCTGCAGTTAATAATTAATTTTAGCTTGTTACTCCTTGGTAGTACATTGTCTCTAGACAACTTAAGTCTGACTGTGAGAAAAGTAAAAGAAATAATGATCCTAGTGTATCCAGACCAGTGTATGCTACAGCAATCGTCTATGCATAACTCTGAGCAGGACCAGTTTTAGAACAGGTGAAGGAAGAGGCAGAGTTGGAAGATGCCCCCCACCCACGATGAGGGCAGCTATTGTGTCAAAATTCCCATATGCAGTTTGTGGTGTTGGGGAGGGGGGGTTACAAGAGCCCAGAAGCTCTGAAGATTTAGATACTATGTGATGCAGTGTGAGCCTTTTTTTAAAGATAATTACTTATTAACAGATTTTGTACAGCTACTAAAAGAGTTACATATGTGCTCACCAATACTGTATGAGTTCACCTACAAAATCAGTGATATTATTTTTTCAGATATACACACTGCCTGTGACGAGCACGTGTGCACACACAGACACAGACAGATACACACACACACACACACACACACACACACACACACACACACACACACACACACACACACACTAATCACACATACTATGCACTTAATTACTGGTAAACTGAAGAAACATCACTTCATCTATGGAATATTTTTGGGGTGTTGGTAGAAACCAGAGCAACTGGATAAACCCCACACAGAGATAGGCATGATATGCAGATTCCACAAAACAGGAGTCATAGCCAAGAAGTCATCCAGAGAACCAAGGCTGTGAGATGGCAATAGCACTCACTGCACCATTGTACCGGTGATTGGTTGCTTGCAAATACATCTTTCCCAGACCACCACAAACAGTAACTTGTTGTGTACAATGCTAAGGTCCGAATGCATTGGAAAGTGAAAGAGATTATGTCCAATGCATTAATAGATTCAACCCACAGACACACATACCTGTGCAACAATCGTTTTACACATATTTAAGTAAATAAAATAGGTTGTATGACAGTGCACATGACAGATCACAGACTATTTAACTGTGATCAAAGAATAGCAGAGATGTCAGTTTTAGTCTTTTGTAAATAAACCATCATTGATCAGAAAAAAAACTAGTCATAACAAATCACAGCAACACATTTATATAATTTTAAATTAGAGAAAAAAAACTCACGTGAGTAAGTGTTACACAGTTTTCATAGGTATTGTATGTACCCTCTATACATTTGTTTTCATTTGATTTACTGAAAATTATTCCTTGATACCAATGATCATCACATTGAAAAGAAAAGAGATTTTTCATGACATTTAAAATATTTCTCTTTGCCTACACTGGATCAGTAATCACCTGCCGTATGTTCTTCCATCTGCCTGAATCCTTAACCCCATATTCTCCATCATAAAAAAAAAAAAAAAACAACAAAACATTTAAAAGGAGGGACCAAGCTACTGATATAGCTCCTTCAAGTATCACCTGAATTCTGATCAGTCGTACTGAAACAGCTGTCCAAGGCACATTATTAAACACCATCTCCCTCTTCAAACTGGATTTTAACTAATTTTAACTCGCTTACTTCATATGCAGTCACATACCAGCTACCATAGTCTTGGTGAAAGTCATCATCATCATCTTTATTTTAGGTTCATTATGCAGAAACTTTGATCCATTAATACAATCCATAAACAAGCTTAGTATAAGATCTATACACTATACCAAGCAACAGAATATGATACATAACAGTACTGTTCCACTATTACCTCAGACTTTACTCCACAGTGAACCATTATCCCTAACAATTCTGTTCCACTATTATCTCAGATGTTACTTCACATTGAACCATCCATAACAGTACTCTTCCACCATTACCTCAGGTGTTACTCCACATTGAACCCATATCCATAACAGTACTGCTCCACCATTACCTCAGATGTTACTCCATACTGAACCATTATGCAAAACAGTACTGTTCCACCATTACCTCAGACTTTACTCCACATTGAACCTTTATCTATAACAGTACTGTTCTACTATAACCTCAGGCTTTACTTGACATTGAAACACTGAAGATTTAACTAGGAAACCTACCTTTAAAAGTGTTATATCATCTGTTGAAAAATAATAAAAAAGAAAGAAAGAAAGAAAAATTAAAGAAAAGGTAATAAATAAATAAACAAATAAATAAAAACAAGGACAATAGTCCTTAAACCCATTCCAGCCATCTCTTGCCTGGAATGTTGTCCTGTGACAACAAGTAACACAAAACTGAAACAGTAATACAAAAAATGAGAAGAAGAAAAAGTAAAACATGATACACACACTTGTTTGGTACAGGAGAAGGTTAAAACTCGAATTACATTGAAACACAGTGCAGTTGAGAGGTGATTAGCTCCTGTAGCACCCCTGTCCTGGTAAATCTGCCACTGACATAATACACTTTAATGAAACTGTCCTACATAAACAAAGGTATGGCATCTAAGTCCAAGGAAGTCATTGTTTCTCTGTATTCCACATTCATCAGACCTATCATTGAGTACAGTGCCCCCTTTGGTATGTACCTAACCAGTCATATCCAACAGCTGGAATGTCCACAGAGGTTCGTCACTAAAAGAATACAGGGAGTAAGTAAATGTCCTATGCAGACCGCCTCAAAGCCCTATCCCTGTATTCTGTCTCCTACAGGCTTTTGAGGGGAGATCTATGCCTGGCATACAGGGCATTATTAGACCCACTCTAATGGACGTCCTGCATATCCATAAAACAAACAGCACCAGAATTACCCATTCTAAAGACTTAAACCTTGCCTGTGATATAAATAGGACCTGCTTGAGAGATAGGTATGTATCCCAGAGACTACCCTGTCTATGGAACAGGCTCCCCATCCATGTGAAGCAGAGTTCCTCCCTAACCCAATTCAAGTGCAACTTGGACAATTGGATGGAAAATTGGAAATTCATCCCTGATTTGGTACCTATGTCTCTAATGGACACAAGTAACCTGTAAATGGTTCATCACCCAGGCCCATGCTTACACTTATCAAGGGTATCAGAACTTGTCAGAGATTTAGGATGCACGGCTAGGCTAAAAAAGGTCCTTGTGGTCATTAGCCTAGTAAACACCTATGAATCTGTGAACCTATATAATACATTTCTGTGCCATAAATGAGATAAATATATAACAGCTCCTTGGATGATACACAAAACTAAACAAACTAAAAATCTTAGAAATAAAGTAAAGAAACAAGGTAAAGTGAAATATAAAAGTGGACAATTAAAACTAATGTAGTCATTTATAAACTACTCAGAGAAGAAATACAAAACAGTTTTGGAACTCTATAAACAGGTTTCTAAACAACTTATAAGAAACCTCAATCAAACCACTTCTAAACAAATCTGAATACAGTGCAGCCTGTAATTTACACTCACACTTCATAAAAACTGTCACCTATCTGAAAAAAGGGCAAGCACTTAATTCATAACAAAGGTTCATTCACCTTTCATCATATATCAACAAATCTGATAAAAAACTCCTAAAAATCTAAATACTATAACCATAGCACCTGACAAGCTGCCTTCAGTGTATTTACTGATGGCCACAGACTAAGATGCCTACTCAGTATCAATCCTAATTAATAGGTCTATTAAAGAATTGTATCGACTGCAACAGAAATACTTTTAAACAATTCTGTTCCATAAAGGAGTAATTTCTCTCAAACTAAAAAACTATAGACCACTTGCAATCCCACCACCACTATTCAAGGTTCTAGAAAGATAGATTTATAACAAATTTTAAGACGCTTAAATAATTTTCCCTCTTCCTATACAACATGGTTTCAGACCAGGACATAGTATTAAAACAGCGTTGTCATCTTTCCTAGATATGGTCAACCAGAAAAGAATCTAAGGTCAATCAGCAGTCTCAATGTTCCTTGACATATAAAACACTTTTGTCTCCATATTGCATCCTACTTAGCAGACTCTCAAACCACAGTATAAACTACTCCTCAATAAAATGGTTCAAGAGATACCTCGGTCAGCCAACACAAAATATCTACTAGCAAAATATTTTCTTCTTTCTCATCAATAACATTAGGAGCACAACCAGACATTTTCATAAATGATATTCAGCCTTTATTTCAGCAGGGAACTATTGTCCAAGATACAGATTATTCAGTGTTGAGATGTTCTGCCTCTTCTATACACCTTACTTGAAAAAATGCTGATACAATCTCAGATGTACTGAATACAAAAATAAATAATTAAATGAGTCTGTTTATTCCTCTCTCTACCCAAATATATCAAGAAGAAATGTCATTTACATTTCAAAATGGCACTGCCACTCAGCATGTTATACAAATAAAACTGCTTAGAGTTATCAATGACCAATATCTGAAATGTGAACACATAACTGAACAAAATTTAAAAATTTGACCATCACTTCAGTCATACAGTTCATAAAACATTCCAAACTCTCAGATTATTATTCAGAGCCAAACCATTTCTCAAAGGGCATGGTCTCTTAATGCAGCTTAATCGCTTCTGCTACCTGGCCTCCTCAATACACCCTTAATAACATCCATGTAACTCCGAAAAGCAAACAGTAGTGCTTCAACAAAGTAGGCACACATACAACTAACCTACAAAACAGAACTCATCTCCATGCTGCAATAAAGAAACTAGACTGGTTAGAATTAAAACATGCTCTAATAGCTTCACAATTCAGAGTGGATTACCACATTTTAAATAAACCCCCAAAATGTAATGCTATAAGTAACCTAATACAAAAACAGACTCCATCCAAATAACTAACATCCCAAATAGAAATCTACTAGTTAAAGAAAAATCCAGAAATCATGATGGAGGCATGCTACACTTGATATATGCAGCCATATTATTAGACAAGAATCAGGTAACAAAACATTCTTACTGAAGTGACAAACTATCTGAAAAAGAAGCAAGCAGCACTGTTCTTATACAATTCCATGCTGACAAGATCACTAAACATTTATCTTCTTTGTCTTTTAATTGACAACTAAGGGCCACACTACCCATGTCGATATACCAAGTATATAAGAACTTTCTTATTTCTGTTATATAAAATGTATTTTGTGCTTTCAATACTTTTCTCTTTCTTTATGGCTTTTAACAACTAAACATACCCCTACTAGTTATACATTTTACTATCCTAAATACATTTCTTTATTTCTTATCAACATCATATTTTTCTAGTTCTATATGATTTAACTTAAATTACATAAATATCAAATGCTACAAAATTAACCTATTATATTTCTGTATACTTAATTTACCTTGTGTTTCTGTTTCTGATAACAATTAAAAAGGCTTTGGCCAATAACTTTGCACTGCCATAATTTAAATCTGTTTTTGTTCTTCTTTCGGCTTTTCCCGGTTAGGGGTCGCCACAGCGGAACTCCAGTCCGCAAATGACTGCCAGTAGATTTTTACGGTGCTGAGGTGCCAGCCCGATGCCCAACCTTCAACAAAGAAATGCCCATTTATGCATGTCTTTCGAACGCCACTCGACCGCAAGGAGGACATGCAGACTCCACACAGAAGGCACTCCAGCCGAGAATCGAATGAGAGAACCTCTTGCTGTGAAGCGACAACGCTACCGCTCCACCACCACTATGATATACTCATACTGTGATATATAGTATTTTTATTTCATTGTATAAACCACTCATATTGTTTCAATTATCATATGGAAAGGTTTTGACAAATAATTCACATTGGAATATGTTAAATATGATATGTTTATTCGTAACATGCACCCTGGGATTCATTAACAATTAGGCAAGCTTCATGTGAAGCCTACTGGATTACAGCTCAATAGTGTGATGAGCAGCAGCACTCATTGAATGCTCATGCTTACACGTTTACAAGCACCGTTTCATGGCCAGCAGCAGTGTTGGCAGCCGTGAAATGGTGCTGGGAAGCATAAGCGCGCAATGTAAACAAACTTCCTTGCCTGTAGGCAAACCTATTATGCAAGCACGGGCAGACAGCTTATATACAGTAAGGGCAAGTAAATTATAATAAGTTACATGCAGGGGATGGGGAGAATGTGCACAGAATACAATGTTAAAAGTGCGGAAATAAGTACCGGGGAAGATAAACAGAAAATATTTACTCAGCTAATGCATTCAAATGTGATGATGTCACAAAGAAACATTTTTAACAGACAGATGTCCATATTGATGGCAAAAATAAATAAACCTGTTTCCAACTGTTTACCCATGCACATAAATAAACATGGATATGATAACAAAAAGTGTGAGAGGGACACAATTCAACATTATAAAATAGGGGAATAAATGTGATATTAATGTTGATAACATGCCAAGTTGAGATAACAGTTAGTAAGGACAGTGGATACATTAGGGGTTATTTGCATATACTATATTATTGAACATGGCATGTATATTCAGGGAATGTATGTTTGATAACTGACTGTAGTGCTTTATCCTCCACTTCATCCTGTATAAACAAGGCATACTCCATATAGCTGCTGTGTTATACACACTAAAATGGGACATGTTTTACCATTTGTTGTTTTTGGACAACCATAGATGGGGGGCATATTACACTGACGTGTTAGAAGCCATATGTTTTATATTAAGGTACATCATAAAGAGTAACATAACAGCACTCAAAACACACAAGAGACAAAAGGCAACACAGATCTGATGACATTGCAGTAGTTCAAAGTCTTCATTTGTTAACGGAGCGCATCTACTACATAATTATGCTGGGCATGCTCACATGACATAACACTGAACACTGCAGTAACAGCACATAAACAATGCAAACAAACAAGAAAGTGTCTGAACACAGGACCAATTTCACTTTATGATGATCTGACATCATGCCATACAGGAAGACATGTAAGTCCTCATGTCCAATAAAGCTGTACAGTGTGAAAAAAACAATTACAGTAATACATATATGTTTTGAGGAAGACATAAAATACAATGCATATTTATTTGGAAATTAAGTAATGCCTGTGAACAATCAATGGCATACCAACATTTGCATCTTACCAGACCAGAACACATGCCAAGACAGATATCAGAAAGATGTGCATCAACCTGTGATGTCACAGAAATAGGCACATTGTTTGTGTGTGCATGTGTTTGTGTGTGTGTGTCATGAAGAACACACTTGAAGGACTTACAGCACTTCTCGACTGTAATGGGTATGGATCTCCTCATGTGGAGGGTGATGCCTTAAAAATGTCCTCTGACTGTGTCATAGATACTTCCTTTGCCTAAGCCTGCCTTGTCTGTCACAGTTGACAGTCAGATGTTGCCAGATTCAAACCCCTGCCTATCATACTACACACTTTACAGATCAATGTATTGACTGTGTCTACCACATGACATAGCAATGGATCCTGTCACAAATAAATGAAATTAATGTATGAAGTAAGAAAGAACATTTGAGGAAAATTTGTACAGTATGATTTTGTCAGAATGATGACAAGGAGGGTAACTATTTTAATGTTCATACAACTGTGAGCAGTGCAATGTCAGTGCTTCTTGGGCAAGGAGGCTGTTGCTGTTGTTTTGTAAACTTTGTCCCAGAACTGAATCTCGCTGTATCTGTGTAGATATGCTATATATGTCAATGTTGAATGCATGTGATGCAGGAGCACTCATTCGCAGAACAGCTGTTTCACTAGTAGGATATTACAAAATTACTTTATATTTCTTTCTCCAAAGTGAAGCATGAGAATAATAACTTCCTGCAGTGTTCGTCTAATGTAAATAAATTCATAGAATGTTGCCCTTTGCTGGAATTACTGGCAAGCTATCTACGTCCACTGTCTACTGATGTGTATGAATTGCATGTATTATAGTGGAAGTCTTAACAAAGCTGTAAGACTCCACCTATGTGAAGTCATTACATCATATGATTGTGTTGCAATTTGCATCAGATGAAAGAGGTGGGGGAGATTTCTCTCACTGTACTTTTACACATTATAACATTTGTGGATATTATTCATGCATAACAGCATTAAGACACACAATACTTACAGTAAGTGTGAGTTTTAAACACCTGAATATGACAACAGAAGCTACATGATATTGTGAAGATGATGTAAAGAATGAGCATGCCACAGTGGAAGTGGTACTACAGCTGTGAGATACGTGGGTCTTTGAGTTGTGACATCATATTATTGCTGCAAGGGATAAGTGTTACTGTCATTTCTGCTGTTATATGTGTCTTCTCACACAACACTGCCTGCTGCTACGTATACCCAAATATACATGATACATAATGCATTCATCACCGTGATGGGAAAATGGCAATCATGTACAGTGTGTGGATAATCACAGATATACACATGCCTTACTAAGACAACAGCATGCAGAACATTGTCTCATGTCCTCACACTGCAAGAAAATCCTTAGTAGTTCTCATGGGAAAGCCACATCTCATCCCATGGCATCATTATCCAATAAAGCATTTCAGTGTGAAAAAGTGAGCACAACTCATTGTATTAGGAATCCTCAGGCATACATGTACACAACAGATAGCTGACTGACAACATTGCTACTTACCTACACATTCATAGACATAGTGACACAAATAATTCCAAGGAGAAATAGCTGGAATTGAACAGACTACCTAAAATCAAATGGTACAGAACACTGCCTGAGTCTCATCTGCTACATGAGATGTTGTCTTCTAATTGTAGCAGTGCATATTTGAATGGATGACATCACCACTTTCATAACTGATGTTCTTCTAAACATGTATAAAAGTGGTTGAAGCACACAGTAACACTTTGCAGCTACACATGCTACATGCATTAGAAAACTGCTGTACACAACACGACAAATACCTATGGAGAGTAACAATCATTTCTAGATTCAAAACTCCTCCCTCTGCACTTATGCAGTCCAGAAAGCACAGTATCAACAGCCAGTGCCACCGGGTAACTCAACTGGCTGCTCTGATATAGTTCATTTTTGATATCATGATGTAAACATTGTATTTCCAAAAATGATTATCGCCTAAGAGTAATATAAATTTATATAGCATTCCTCTGTTAGTGAAAATATGTCTCACAAGTGGAAGTGTGTGCAAGGGGTGCTGTCATGGAGTCAATTCTACATAACAGTCCATAGTCACATCAGTTAAACAGTGTTGGAATTTAACCTTCTACCTATCTAATTGCACAGTCTATAGAAAGCAGAATTAAACACATAGATTATGGAACTAGTTTGAATCAAGAATGTTTATTTGAGGAGACAGATGGGGTGGGAAGAGGTGCACAGCTGGTGATAGAAATACACATACAGACATACTAAGATATTAATTTATGGTTCATTCCTGCACATGTTTGTGTTTTATTGCTCTGGTTTATCATTATAATCATTCTGGCAAGATCTGTACAAGACAGTCTTCACAATATGGAACACGCACATTAACACAGCAATGGGATAATGGTGTGTTAAGAAAATTTGTAACCAAGAGTTACAACCACAGCAGTCATACAACACATTCAAAAACACTTTGGCATACATCTGAATTTGGACCTTGACATTATCCCAAGAAACATGTGCAGACCTCAGTATTATCTAAACACACAACGAAGGAAGTCCTACTTCACAACGTTCCACCATGACAGCATATTGCAGAAAAGGAGAATATATGGATTAACTATTCATTACCCTCATGAAAACTGTACACTGACTATTCATCTCTTCATGTTTTTCAACAGAAGATTAGCCTGACTATACATAGCTAAGCACAATAACCGAAAGGGCACCAGAGTAATGAAGCCGAAGGCAAAAACTCATAAGATTTTGCTATAAATAAGTTGTGTACTTCTACTTAGCTTGAGCTACAGTTGGTGCTCGGTGCCAAACATTATGCAAATGCAGAGGATAAAGACTAATGACACAGAACGGAAAAGGTACATAGACAGAGGAGAAGGAGACACGGACCAAGAAGCTTATGACAGAAGCAGGATAATGTTAGTAACACCTAGCTAATTCCTGCATTACAATCCTTGAAAGTATGCAAATCTGTCTACATCTCATCATGCCACAAAGGAACTTCTATTTCACACTGAGCTAATTGGAGGAAGTCGGAGGAAGGGCTCTGAGCTAACTAATCTGCGATATATAACATTAACTATCTTGCTTTTTGCTTATTTCTGAGATATTTACAGCACTTTTATTTTACTCACTGTATGTGAGGTATTAACTAGAATTTTCTACAATTGTTAAGCATCAGGTTGGGGTTGTTTGTTCTGATTTCCTGCTAGGAGTGTATCATATAACTTGTTTGCATTTAAAGCCTTCTCTTGAGTCTCCTTGATCATTTATCTGTTTAAACATTTCTGCAGTTTTTTTCTACCTAAGTAGTGTTGGTAGTGTAGCATTGTCCATATTCAGGCTTGTGTTTTGGGCCTAGTTGTTTGTTAGTAGAGGCTGTGTGTCTGTGCACATGTCCCAGGCCATCATAGCTTAGCCAAAGCCAGTATAGCATTTCAGTGAGAGTGAATTGTTTGTGGTCATTGGCTGACTGGGCTTGCCTGGACTATGCCTTGGAGTAAGCACCTCATTGGTTCTTTCAAGCTTTTTTTAAAGTTGTTTCAGGTTTTAACTTTGTTACTTAAGACGTTAACTTGTGAGTGTTTCTGCCATTTCACACTGAGCTAATCGGAGGAAGTCGAAGGAAGGGCTCTGAGCTAACTAATCTGTGATATATAACTAAGTATCCTGTTTTTTTCCTTATTTCTGAGTTATTTATAGCACTTTTATTTTACTCACTGTGTTTGAGGTATTAACTAGAATTTTCTACAATTGTTAAGCATCTGGTTGGGTTTTTTTGTTTTGATTTTTGTTTCCCCACCCTCCCTCCATATTGGTATCCTGTTTTTATACTTGGTGGCTTTGCAGTTGCCCGTCTCTACTGTAAATTTGATCTGGGACACTCCTCCCAGTCTACTGTCATTACCTCATTCTACCTTATCCAGGGAGAACATTTGAGAAGGCTAACCCAGTTAGCTTCTGCTCCTCCTCTCCCCTTTCCACTTTACAAAAAAAAAAATTTTTAAGCTTGTTTCCTGCCTTTCCTGTAAGCCATCTAGTCCAAATACAGATTTGATGTATCCAGGACAGTTTGTAAGCTTCTGAGCCCCCAAGCCTTTCTGTGTTGGAGGGGAAGCCTTCTAGCTTAATTTTGTTTCTTAGAACTACCCAGTTTTCTACTTTCAGCACTCAAATCTGTTTCTTTGAGCTCAGCACTTGTTCAGAACTTATTGTAAGCACTAAATAAGCTACAAATTACTGCAGCACTCAACTTTCCTCACTTGTTTAAAGGAAAACAGTTTTTAGTACTTAATAAATAAGCACCTATCCAGGCATGTCTAAGGGTCAGCTCCCGGTGTTTTCTCCTGTCTACCTGATGAATCTGGGCATCTTGGGGCAATGCAGCGATTGCCTCATGTACACAGACAACCCTCTCCTCCTACCACCCAACACTACAGCTTGTGAGAGATGCACTTATATAGCCAAACTGGAAGCAAAGCTCTCTTCACCCAAGACTGGACTAGACAGTCAAGAGAAGAAGGTAAACACTTGCACCACACCACACTCATCACATAGTCCCTCAAAACCTACACCACCAAAACACACACAAAGAAACACAAAACACACACCTAGATTCACGAAGCTCTCAAAAAAATCTACCCAAGCAACAGGGACCTCCAAAGCAGAAACGCAAGAAACCTCCACCTCCCAACACAACCCAAATGACACATAGCCCACAAACTCAGTGTGCCACTCAACCACAGCCCATAAGGCATAACAACGTACTATGCACTCTAGTCATAGGTGACTCTATAGTCAGGCAGACTGACGTCCCACTCACAAGGCTAAACACAGAGATAGTTACAGTCAGCTGCCTGTCAGGTGCCAGGATCCGCCACATAACACATACACTCAGGTCACTCCACAACAAGTACAAATATGACTCTGTCATTGTCCATGTTGGTGTGAATGACTTGAGACATACCTCCCTGGACTACATGAAAAGAGACATGGAGGAGCTGTCTGATACTGTAGCCCAGGCAGGTATGACCCTAGCCCTGAGTAGCATCCTGCCATCACCCAGAATGATACCACAGTACAAGGACAAAATGATTGACTTCAACAATTGGCTAAGCTTCTGGTGTCCTTCTAAGGAGATCCAGTATCTGTCTGCCTGGGATGACATGATCGACAAACCACGATGCTTTGCCAGAGATGGCTTGCATCTGTCGCCCTTGGGATTCCTGATACTGGCTAAGGCTCTTGCCACCCCTATAGTGCCTTTTTTAGGCAAGATTCAAATGACAAATTCACCACCGTAACAGGTACAAGCAAGCAAAATCTGAGGGTAATGCTACTTAATACTAGAAGTCTAAACCTCAAAATGCACTCACTTGAGGCCCCTTAAAATGGAGAACATTGACATCTGTGCAGTGACAGAGACCTGGTTCAAGGCTCCAGACAGCACCCCTGCATTACCAGGCTATAATTCATACCACACCTTTCAGCCACCTAACCTGGACCGAAGCACTAAAGGCAGAGGCGTGTCGATATTCATTAAGGATATCCACACCTCCAGGCTAGTTGCTCAACATAATGCATCCAAGATTATCCAAGTGCAACTAACTCTGGGCAAGACCACAATCCAAATTGTAGCTTGCTACAGATCCCCCACCATGCCCCAGGATTCCCACTCCTCATTTCTTGATACACTGGAAAATATTAGGGTACAACCTAACACCCTAATAATGGGTGATTTCAACTATCCCACCATTAACTGGGAAAATTACTCATGCACCAACTCTTGTGCGCAATGTTTTCTGGAATTCATAAATTCCACTGCCTTGGATCAACTTATCCACACTCCCACCAGGGGCAGCAGTATCCTAGACCTGGTCATTACCAACATGGGCAACTGGTGTTCCACACCAGAGGTCAATTCCTCGTTGGTCAGATCTGACCACAAGCAATTCACCCTAGACATCCAGATCTCACCCCCACCCCCATTAGGGAAACCACTGGAAAAAAAATTCTCCAAAGCCAACTTCACGCTTCTTAAGACAGAAGTGGCAAACTTCACAACACCCATTCCGACAGACAATAGAGGTACGACTGCTGAATCCTATACAACTGCACTTTATAAGCACTTACACGAGTGCATGGATCGTGCAATCCCTAACAGAATCAAGATGCTATCCTCCAAAAAAAGAAGCCAATCTGGTGGTCCCCTGCTATAAACAAACTCTACAACAGAAGAAAGAAACTGTTGCAAAAAAAGAGTAAAATCCCATGATTGGAAGAACTCCGTGGTCAGCCTCAGTAAGAAGCTGAGATCCCTCATAAAATCCTCCAAAGCTAGTTACAAAAACAAAATTGCCACTGATTCTAAAGACAGGCACAAAGCATTCTATAGCTATGTCAAGAATCTCAGTGGCAACACTTAGATCTGCTCTGAGTTACAGCACAATGGCACTAAATATACAGAACCAACTGATATTGCTAACATCCTGGCCGATAGGTTCAGTGCTAACTTTACCCCACTCTCATCCCCTAAAAGGCCCATCTCTATACTGGAAGAATGCAAAGTTCCTGTAATCACGGCTGTACAGGTAAAAAACACACTCTCCAAAGCCAAGAACACAGCATCCATGGGACCTGGGTCACAAACTGTCAGCAGTGCCTTCACAACTACTGCCCTACTTGCTCTACCTGCACCAGGTAGCTCTGCCCTAGCTGCTGGTGCAGTTGTATCCTCCAGGTAGCAATTTTGTTAGCTATTAGGAACTGATAGGGTTAGTGTAGGGCATTTTGTAGAGGGGCCTTGGTGCTCAAATTGACAGGGTTGATAAGGTTCTGTATCGTATTGCCAAGACAATGCCACATGAGGCACTGACCCAAGCAACTGACACAGGATGCAGTGATGACAGTTCTCAGGGTGAAGATTAGATTCTCACTTTTTTCATGCTGGACATGGATGCACCTCCCAGATCCCCTACTTAGCTCCAATCATGCTGTCCCTCTTCCTTTTTTGCCCATTACCATCACTGTCTGTCTTGTATGTCTTTCATGCCTGCACCTGCTACCTAACCTACCCTACCTGCTGACCCTCTCATTCCTAAGTATCTTCCTGAACATTCCTCTCTGTGCAAAAAAAAATAAATAAAATTAAATCAGCATCTGTCTACCCGCAGAAAAATGCACCCAATACATAGCTCTTCACTTCATCTATGTGTCATCTTGACATACTTGATTTGGTTCAACTGGTTATACAACATTATTGTGTTATTCTCACCCATCTCTAGTGTGGTGACTCTCCAATGACATGACATTGTGTGTACAATAATATATTTATGTTCTGAAGAAGTGGATAACTATGATGTTCTCCCACCACCATCCTACAAATTCCTGAAATTCTTCCCCTGTGTCCTACCCTATGCATACTACCCCCATTTTCACTTTTGTTGTATCAGCTCTTTTACATGTATTTAATCTGGTCAAAAAACAGAATCATATACAGCACACACATGTCCAGAACTGGCCCATTGAAAAGCCTTCATTTTTTTGTCCTCAGCATTTGTGTGAAGGTTACTATAGTGCACCAATGCTTAGTAATGGTGAATGCTGTTTAACTTCCTGAGGCAAAAGCTGAAAATTTTAATTTCAGCTGCATTGCTCCGGTTACTTTCATGCAAATGTGCTTAAGTCTACTGCTCTACAGGAATACAGAATAAAGGCACTGCTTTGAAACAGTTACTCTAACAGTTCTTTGGCAGCTGGATGTAATGTCCCTATGCTGAGTGTTGAGATAATTCCCGTCTGTAGACTTGATGTTTTTGTGTAGTTTCATGGGTTCGATTACAGCTGTATGTCAAATCATTATTTCATGACATGTTATATTCTTATCATATGTTTAACTGCATGCATCTGTGTTTATCTCTGTTCGCAACATTTCATTAACATACCACATGAATAATGCAACAAGAAAGCATTAGCAAAAATTTTCCATCCCCATCAGGGAGACTTAGTAAGCCACCTTTATCCTGCTTATGTCTTAATGTTGGTTGCACTCTCCTAACCCTTCTTGCTCCCTAATGCAAGCACTTTACTCTACAGAACATGACAGAATAATAATGAGAAAATAAGTAACATTCCACAGTTGCCTGGAAATGTGGTTAGCAGTTAACCCTTAACATTTGCTTTGACATCCGAGTAGTAAATGCCAAAGAGCAATGGCTCAAGGTTTGAACCCTGGGGTACACCACCAGTGCAATGTCTGCTGGAGGAGGTAGAGCCAACAACCCTAATTTTTCTGGGTTATGTTTGTGAACTAGTTTGCTATCCAATGAGTTAAATGTGGATTTTCATTTAGCTGGGATTGTTTATGTACACTACCTAGTATGGGGTGGGGTTGAATGCCTTTGCAATGTCTAAATGTGTGTTATGTACTGAGTTTTGCCCTCATCATTTGCTTCAGTAGCATTCTTAAAGTATACCAGATTAAGCAGGCAGTACTGTCCTTGACTAATCTGAACAAGCTTGAGTTGAGAGTTTGTAGGTTGTTTATGTCCTTATTTATTAAATCCATAATGATCCTTTCCATAAACTTACACAAAAGTCTGGTCAGGCTTATGGACTTGTTGACACCCCACTTTTGTGCAAGGAGTTGATTATTTCTGTCCTCTAATCTGGCACAAGGCCTGTTTGGAGGCCAGTAACCTTTGCGGGTCTGAAAAAGCCATGTTACAGACTGACCAGTAGGCAGCCCCATAGAAGTAGTGTTCTTGGGCTTGGAATAGTGCCTTGAAAACTTTTTTTTGGGGGGGGGATTTGACTGGGGAGTGTAGATGAGCCCCCCAACAACTACTAAACTAAAAAAAATTCTCCAAAGCAGATAATAACCTGTTACAGGATGGTATAAATAGCTTCATTGCTCCTCCCCCCTCAGATGGAATTGGCAACTATGCTGAGTTCTACACCAGTGTTTTATACAAGCACCTGTATAACTGTATTGACTCACCTGTACCTGATAGGACCAAAACAAGCTCCTCAAGGAAGAGCAAACCTGCCTGGTGGACAACTGCCATTAACAGGCTTTACAATAAGAGGAAGAAATTGCTGTCTAAGAGTATGTGAGAGTGAGCCCTAAACTGGAAACACTCCCTCCTCAGCTTAAACAAGCAGATAAGACTACTTGTGAAGTCCTCCGCAACAAACCATGAATCAAAATTATCTTCCTGAACTAAGGACAACCGTAAGGTGTTCTTTAGTTACATCCATAACCTAAAAGGAGAGGCCCAGATTTGTGCTGAGCTGGTAGTTAATCATACCACGTATACTGAACCTATGGGCATAGCTAACCTGTTGCCCGACAGGTTCTGTGAAAACTTAATTCCTCTGTCCCTGCCACACATACCCCATGACATCCCTACCACCTGCCCCCTAGCTTGCATCTCTAAAGAGCAGGTCATAAATGCCCTCTCTAATGCCAAATACACAGCATCTATGGGACCTGATAACACCACAGGCTGCGTCCCAGATGGGCTCCAACAAGAATTAGCAATACTACTAGGTACTCTCTTCAGTCATAGACTAAGCACTGGCTTCGTCCCAGCCGAATGGAAAATAGCCACCGTTATTCCCTTGCACAAAGGTGGTGCTTCCACTGACCCTGGGAACTATAGACCTATTAGCCTGACTAGCCTTATCTGCAAGGCCATGGAGCAAATCATCATGGACTTTCTCAACAAAGATATAGGTAATCTCCAAACACTTGACCCTACACAGTTTGGATTTGTCAAAGGGAGATCATGTCTGTTAAACCTGGAGAACTTCTTTGAGACAGTCACCAAGGCCCTGGACTAGGGGAAATCTGTGCATACAGCCTACCTAGACTTAGCCAAGGCTTTTGACACTATTCCCCAACTCGGGCGTCATTGATAAACTCACCCAGCTATGTATCAACCCTTATATTGTTAGATGGGGTGCCAACTGGCTCACTGAGAGAACACATATAGTGAAAATAGAGGAATCCACCTCCAACAGCAAACCTGTAATCAGTGGTGTTCCACAGGGATCAGTCCTGGGACCTCTACTGTTTGCAATCTATTTCTCTGAAGTACAAGCAAGAACTAAAGGTTTGTGGCTGACAAAGTTTGCTGATGACTGCAGACTGGGAGTGGACATAGAACCTCCAAATGATGTCAACATCCTACAAAAGGGTCTTATGCAAACAAATGATTGGTGCCAAAGTCATGGCCATAATACATTTTTGTTCATTGAGTTTATCATCCCTTTTGGCAGGAGCACTGTTCCTGCTAACTACCACATCAATAGAAACACCCTAAGTACGCACTCAGTGGTGAGACACCTGGGCACACAGGTTGACAGCAACCTTAACTTTGATCAGCATGTCTCCACAGTGGTAAGAATGGCATTGTATATTGCTCATCTCATAAGTAAGGGCATTGCCTCCAGAAAAAAAAGAAGTTATAACCTCCCTGTCCTCTTCCCTCATCAGGCCAATAACTGAGTACAATGCCCCTTTTGGTGTGTACATTTCTAAGCACCTGCAGCAATTAGAGAGACCACAAAGGTTCCTTGCGAGGAAAATTCAAGGTCTTCAACATCTGTCCTTTGTGGATCGTCTGAAAAAACTGTCACTTTATTCTGTTTCATACAGACTATTCAGATGCTCTCTCCCCCTTGCATATAAGGCAATCTCTGACCCTGCTTTTTTGGAAATGCTGCATATCCTCAGATCAAATGATAAACAGGTGACTCGCTCTAAAGACTTTGACCTAGAGTTGACATTAATAGAACCTGCTGTAGGGACATATTTCTTTCCCAGAGGTTATCACACCTTTGGAACAGACCCCCACTTCATGTCAAACAGAGCACCTCTTTGCCATCCTTCAAATGCAGTCTGGATGATTGGATGGGTAACCGTAAATTCACCCCGGGGGTTCCACCTGTGTCCCTCTTGGATAGGGGCAATAGGTGCTGATCGTGAAAATAAGGGTAGAACTTGGCTAGGCTTGTAACTTCCTATGATCCTATACAGATGTTCCTACATGTCCCAGAAAAATACTGCGGCTAATTTTCCCTTCTCAGCTATCTCTCCATCGCTCTCTATCTTTCTCTCTGTTCACCCCTTCTACTTCAGTACATTATCCATGTCCTTCAATTATGTGATTTAACCCATTCTCTCCAATGCAGCTCTGGAAATTTGCACTGCAACCTCCAATGGGCAGAGCTTAAACATTTTGATAAAATCCAATTACATCTTCTCATTTCGAACAAATGTTCACATCTCTGGAACCATGCAGTTTGCTAAAGAAGTTTAGAGACTGGGCACACTTTACATCAGTACCCTGACTGGAGAATGGATGCTCTCCAGCAGGGTATTAATGTACAAGTAATACCCACTGAAAAATGAGTCTGCCACTTCACAGCAGCATATCATGCTACCATGGAGCTTGGACTGAAAAAAAGCTAATGGCCACCATTATTTCACTCTAGATAAGCGGTGCTTCTGCTGTTTGCTGAGTGTAAAATATATTTTAAAAAAATAGAAAACTAAAAAACAAAAGTGTGTGTGTATTTATGTCTATGTATGTGAGTGTATGCGTGCATGTGAGTGAAACCGAGATCGATCAAGCAGTTATTTTACACTCGCTAAACAGCGCTTTTGCTGATTAGCGAGTGTAAAAACTAAGTATAACAGAAAAAAACTGTGTGAGTGTATGTTTCTGTTTCCATTTGTGTATGTTTCTGTTTATGTGTTTGTTTCTGTCAGTGTGTGTGAATGCATGCTTGTGTGCATAAAAGCGAGGTGTGTGTGAGTGAGAGAGAGTGAAGAGTGAGAGCAATCGAGCAGCAGTAGCATTGAGGAGGTTTGCGTACATCTCACTTCTTATATCAAATTAACTGGCTAAAATCTAAGCTAAAGGGGAACAAAGGCTCAAAGCTAGAAAATAGTCCTCTTAGAAACAAAATCACAAAGTTGCTTCAATAATAGGACTGGTGTTAGCCCTCCAGGGTGTGTGTTAACGTGTAATCAACACTCTTCAGCAGTGTAGAGGCCCTCCACCAGGCGTTAATTACACATTAACACACACCCTATTGGGCATTATTGCTTGCATAAATGGCAAATTCTTCAGTACAACTCTTTTTACAGGAGTAGTATTCTTTAGGTGTTAAAATGGATTTTATAAGTCACAGTAAACACAGTAACTATTACATTTGTAATATTTTGGCAACAATTTATAATATCTCAGCAACCACTCAAGTTACACATATATTGTCAGCAGTATTTGTTCATCTAGCTGAAAGTTTTTATATGAAGCTAAGCAGTTTTGTTTGTGCTACTTAGTTGCCAAGATGTTTAGAGAAACATGAAATTTATCACAATACAAATAAATATTATATGAACAACAATTAATTTATATTTGCTTGCCCTAACAAGAAGTCAGATATCAATATGTGTTTGCCATTATGTAAACATTAAGATGAAATCTTTTAATACTTTGTATGTAGACGAATGGCTTTAGAATTATTAAATCAAATATAAACAATCAAAATTTGATGCCTAGAGGTGTCAGCAGGATGTAACTGCAGAAACACCTGCAGGCGTCATCTGGCTGTAATGAGTTAAAGCATGTTCATAGGTTCATAGGTAGGTACTAGGCTATTTGCCTTAGGGCCTATATAAGCCTAGCCAAATGGTACCCTGGGTTTTGCCACCCAAGAAAATTATATTCCCGTGCCCCTGTCAAGAAGAGCCACAGAAGTGATCCCCAGGGTGAATTTCCTATCTCCCATCCAAACATCAAGATTTTTCTAGAAGAGTGCTTATGAATAGCTTTGTTTGATATAGATAGGTAGTTTGTTCCAGAGTATGTGAAGTCTCTGGGACAGGAATCTATCCCTCCAGCATGTTCTGTTTATTGTGGTGACAAGGTTTAGGTCCCTAGAGCGTGTAGTTCGGAGGGATTGGGATTTCTTTACGTGGAGCATGTCCAACAGCTCTGGGTTTGACATAGCTTTGTATGTTAGGCAGAGATCGCCCCTGAGTAGTGATATGTGACAGAGTAAAGCTGGTGTTTTTTGAGACGGTCTGCATATGGCATCTGTTTCAGGCTGGTAATCCTCTTAGTGAGGTATTTCTGTGACCTTTCCAATTGTTGTTGGTATCTTGTGAAATACATACCAAAAGGGGCGTTGTACTCTATAATGAGTCTAATGAGTGATGAGTAGAGGGAAACAATGACCTCTTTTTTCCTGGATGAGAAACCTTCTGTGATGAGGTGTGCCATGTAGACGGATTTCCTGACTACTGTGGCGATGTGATTATCAAAGGAGAGACTACTGTCCACCTGTGTCCAGAGGTCTCTTATCACACTTTCAGTGTTTTGTGAGCTACCGCCTATGTGGTAGTTCATGGGTACCGAGTTTTTCCCAAAGGGGATGACAATGCACTTCCTGGCATTGAGCTTGAGGCCCTGACTTTGACACCAAGCATCTGTCTCTGTGAGGCCATTTTGTAGAATGTCTAAATCATTAGGTGATTCTATTATGGCTCCCAGTTTGCAGTCATCTGTGAACTTTGTTAGCCAAAGACCTTCTGTGCTAGCCTGCACTTCAGAGAAGTAGATGCCGAACAGGAGAGGACCCAGGACCAAACCATGTGGTACTCCACTCATCACTGGTCTGAAGTCGGACTTGGAGTCAGCTACTTTTACTGTGTGGGTTCCGTCAGTGAGACAGTTGGCCATCCATCTTGTGACATAGGGATTTATGCCCAGTTTAGTGAGTTTATCTGTAATTCCAGAGTAGGGGATGGTATCAAAAGCCTTGGCGAGGTCAAGATAGGCTGTGTGCACTACCTTGCCCTCGTCTACAGCTCTAGTGACTGCTTCAAGTCAATCAGGTTTAGTAGACATGATCTACCTTTTACAAACCCAAACTGAGTTGGGTCCAGAGTCTGGAAGTTACCTATGTCTTTGTTTATAAGCTCCAAGATGATACGTTCCATGGCCTTTCAGACCAGGCTCATCAGGCTAATGGGGTGGTAGTTTCCGGGGTCCATGGTGGCACCGCCTTTGTGGAGTGGGATAACTGTTGCTGTGCGCCACTCAGTAGGCACATAGCCTGAAGTGAGGCTATGATTGAACATGGTACTTAAGTGGGGTGCCAGTTCGTTCTGTAGTTCATGTAGTACGCAGCCTGTGATGTTGTCTGGTCCCATGGATGCTGTGTTCTTGGCTTTGCATTCTTCCAGTATTAAGATGGGCCATTTGGAGGTCGAGAGAGGGGTAAAGTTAGCACTGAATCTATCTGCCATCTGGATGTTGGCAATATCGGTTGGTTCTGTATGTTTAGTGTTATTGTGCTGTAGCTCAAAGCAGATCTGAGTGTTGCCATTGAGATTCTTGACATAGCTGTAGAATGCTTTGTGATTGTCTTTGGAATCAGTGGTGATTTTATTTTCATAACTGGATTTGGAGGATTTTATTAGGGATCTCAGCTTTTTGCTGAGGCTGACCATGGAGTTCCTCCAATCTTGGGATTTTACTCTTTTTTTGCAACAGCTTCTTCCTTCTGTTGTAGAATTTGTTTATGGCAGGGGACCACCAGATTGGCTTCCTTTTTTTGGAGGATAGCATCTTGGTTCTGTTGGGGATGGCACAATCCATGCACTCGTGTATGTGCTTATACTGTGCATTTGTGTAAGATTCAGCAGTTGTACGTCTATTTTCCATCTGAATGGGTGTCGTGACATTTGCCACTTCTGTCTTAAGATGCATTAAGTTGGCTTGGGAGTAGTTTTTGATGGTGGTTTTCTTAATGGGGGGTGGGGTGGGATATGGATGTCTAGGGTGATTAGCTTGTGGTCGGATCTGACCAGCGAGGAGTTGACCTCTGGCGTGGAACACCGGTTAACCATATTGGTAATGACCAGGTCTAGGATATTGCTGCCCCTGGAGGGGGTGTGGACAAACTGATCCAAGGTGTTGGAATTTATGAATTCCAGAAAACGTTGAGAGAATGAGCTGTAGAGGTATACAAATGTAAGAATGAATGGAGATATACTTCAGAGATGTATGTATGTCTGTGACTTTACTCAGTTAAGGGACTGCATTTCTATGTAGAAGGCTTTATTTGTGTTTGTTATTACATTTCTGATGCAAGCAGTTGCATGACCTGAGTAACACATGGTGGATTAAATTACATACATACTTCACAAGACATTACTGTCATAAACACATATTTTTGATATGTGATAACTCATAAGAATTAAAACAAAAATATTGTGCATATCAGACCTATGCATGTGCATTTTACATTAAATATAATCAATGTCATGTTCAACATAATTTACACACATTATATTGGGCTTCTGTAGTAAGCAGTAATTATACATGCTGCAATAAACATAGTAATGATACTCATGTACATTTACTGTGACATTCCTAACCGAAGTGTTGTGACAACTGTAATTCTGATCCCCTCTGTAAAAGTATTTGTCAATTGGAATTGAATCCTGCATCAGCTGTCTTCTTTCCCTAAACTCATTGAAGTTACGCCTTGCTGCAAATAGAAAGTTAACTAACAGGTGCATTTTCTTAACTGAGAACTATCCAGTGAGTAGACAGTTGTGCACTGGCCCCAGGCTCATTTGCTGTACAGAAGATGGCCCAAATTAAATTATTTACTTTTTCCTTGGGAAGTGAAACACGTTTGTGTTGCCGACTGGAGCACAAATGCAAAAAGCATAATAAAAAATTTTCAAAAAAGAACCAAATTAACAGAATGGATATATGTATCAAGGAACACAGCTGTTGTAGAATTAACATGACACAGTTATCCTTTTCACATCTGATTGCACTATCACAAGTAGCATTTACGTTACACACAACTAGGATTTCATGTGATGCCAATTGCTTAGAAAGGGGCCATACACATACAATTACAAGATGTCATTCTTGACACAGAACATACAATTACTTATGACATCAAAGTTTAAAAGATATTGTACAAGTGTCATGAGGACAAATGTAACATATGGATAATTTCTCAAACATATATGACACATATATCCACATTACACATTACTACTTTTGTGTTACATCTTACAACATCCAGAACACATATTATTATTAATAATAACGAGAAGAGGTGAATTTACAACAAACACACCTATGTACCATACATTCACGCAGACTACAGGTAAGATATTTAATATGTCACAGACTTTAACCTCTTCATTTATGTACAATATTGGGTATTAATAGTTATTCTGAATGCAGTAATAAAAACATTTCTGTAAACGGGATTCAAACCCTGCATTATCTGTCTTATGTTTCTATATTCACCTAACATAGACCTTGTGCCACAGAGATACTTACCTGACAAGTGGAAATTATTTGCTTAGTACTATCCAGACTGCTGACATCCACACACCGACACCAGGTTTGTTTATACTACAGAAGGCAGTCCAAATTAAATTTTTCACTTTTTTTCTAAGGAAGTGAACTGTAATTCACTGCTAGGGACCACTGACAGTCCACAGTGCACTATGCCAAATGGTGCACAAATTATGAAGAGAAAAGAAAAGAAAAAATACTGAACTAGAGGAAACATTATGAAACATATAGTTAAAATGAACAATTTTGAAATTTCCTCAAATTTGTTTTCTTTTAACAGGCATGTTCACCTTTCACAACATGCTTTAAACATCATGTTCACACTATCACAATCTCTGGATTAGAATCCCAGGAGAGTAGGGCATTGTCAAGACAGAGAAAAATGAATGTGAGCACAACCTCCTGTCTCAGAGCCAAAAAATGCACCAGCACGCACCAACAATCGAAAGATGAAATTTTTAATCCAGTTGATAAAAACACACTTGCAGTTAAGCGCTTTCATCCACCAAGGACTTCTTCAGAACAAATGATAAAAAACTGCTAATCCCTTAAGGATTAAGGTAAGGTGGCAGGTTAAATTAAATGCCTCCACGTACCCTGGTATAAATGAGCACATCTCCATAAAACCTGTTTTAGACAATCGCAAATAAATAAATTGTTGTTTGACTGGTTGTTGGCATAACATTAACATTAACATATTAAATAGTTAATAGAATTGTTATCTTAATGGAAGGTTGTTTTCTATGCACTGGCATCTTTTTAGGCACTAGCACTTTAAATTACTAATGATGAAGGACATGTGATGTATTTTTTAATTGTTTTTTAATTGTATTTAAGGGATTAGCAGTTTTTTATCATTTGTTCTGAAGAAGTCCTTGGTGGATGAAAGCGCTTAACTGCAAGTGTGTTTTTATCAACTGGATTAAAAATTTCATCTTTCGATTGTTGGTGCGTGCTGGTGCATTTTTTGGTTCTGAGACAGGAGGTTGTGCTCACATTCATTTTTCTTTGGTGGACTGTTCTCAGTTTGTTTTGTTCATATTCTATTGTCAAGACAGAGTTAATATTCTTATCAGTATGTGTCATGCACACATAGTCATACTGTGTAGACAAATGAAACTGTAGATACTTAATATGTGACAAAGTATCAACTGACATTACAACTGCAAGAGAAACAAGTTCTGACTATTTTCTTGTGTAATTTCCAGTTAGATTGTGGATTGCTGTGATACTGGCAACAGGGAAGTCAATCTTGCCTCACACTATGTCAAATACAAAATTTACGACTGCAGTTCTTTTCATTGTATTTTGTGAACATCATCCCCTTATCTATGCTTTTCTAACAAGATTGCTATGTGCTTTGCCTTGCACTTCATTTACATTTCAATGTGTAATTTACTTCCTTAAACTTGCAGATACAATGTACTCAGAGGCAGAAACTGTTGCCATAAACAATTAATATAAATGTTAGGAATGCTGCTCTTCTATGGAATGTCGCTCTCCTAAGTCAGTCAGTGTAGTCACAAACATTCTTATATGTCCCTTCTCCCTGATACACCTTCAGTAAATGTACAGCAAGGAGAACTGACTGTGAAACCATGATTAATACTGCAGTTAGACTAATCATTCACATTTGCAAGCACTTGGCATGTAACAATTCTCAGTGGTCATCCTTGCAGAGGTAAGGTATGTGCATGCAATCATGTAGGTCCTTACACCATGTTTACATTTTCTGCACATAGTGCCAATTTGAGAATTCATGAATGCTAATGAGTTCAGATACCATTTGCATAATCACAGTACTGACAGAGCTGAACCTGCACTATATGAAGGTAAATGTGTGGCTAAGGAACTTGTATAGTAAGGGGGACTGTTTGGAGCCAGAGAGCTCAATACTGCTACTTGTTTTGAAATCTCGTTGCTACTTTCACAACTGACTTGCTGCAAAGGTATGTTGCTATTATGAATGGATTTCAGTTCACAATACAAGTATTGCTTTACTATCTGTATTATTCTCAGTAGCTGTTGGCACAGGCATACATACCACAGCTATTTCTTGACCCTGTAAAATTTTTCAATATAATGCTGACAGTTTCATGGAAATTTCAATCCTGAAGGCTGACCACTTTATTTAGAAGGCTGTTGTATTACTTATTATAAAGCTCATGGGTTTTTGCATTATTAATGATGTCTACCTGGCTGCTCTCCATGTAAGTAGATATCTCATCAAAAACTGTTGACTATTTTCCTTGACAGGTGTACATTATTTTTGATCATGCTGCAATGTACTACAGAGTGACAGAAATGTTTGTTCTGCTATGAATTTATTATCAAGTTCTTTCTTTCTTTGCAGCTGGAGGGAGGGAGAGTGAATCTGTACCGAGTTGTGTGCACTCATATGGAGCCTTCCTTTTTCTTGTATTTTGTGTATGATGAATGATATATTCAGAGATACAGTTTTGCATTTAACAATTTATTTTTTTTCTTTTGTGGTTCAGGGGTGGGAAGGAGAAAAAATATGTATTATGTTGTGTGTAATCATATGCAGCCTTCCTTTTTAATGTTTTTTTTTTGTATGATGGATGGATACATTCATAGATATTTTTTGAGTTTAATACTTAATATTTTTTACTTATGTATTTCATTCTTTCCTTTTGTGTTTCCTCTCATGCAGGGCTATGGTGCCCTAGACATCTGCACCCCACACACTGCAATACACTGATGCTGAAAATGATGTGATCATTCAGGCACAACATCACCATGGATCATTCCTCTTAAAGAGAGGCAGGGGTGACAAGTCCTCCCATGACCATATCTAGGAGCAGAAAGTAAATTATGTGAATGCGGTAGGAGGCCATGGATGTACATATTCAAAAATAAGCCACAGGGCTGGTAATATGATTAAATAGTTCAAATGTCAGGCAACTACAACTGTATGGCTATGGGGGGGGGGCTCCTACTATTGAGTTACAACTGAGTGAAACAGAAGAGTTCCTGTCCACTGTCAGAGAACCAAACAGCTCATCATAGGGTTCACACAGAATCCTTGATATTGGGGCTGACATGGAAGATGGCCCAAGTGTGTCTACTGCGTATGCTATGTAATTAAATAATTATCATATGTATAGACAGGGAGAGAAGAGACATGGAGAGAGATGGAGAAGGATTCAGGAATGGAAGGAGCCCATTACACAGTAAAGGTTTGCTTGAAATATGTCTTATTCAGTAGATTTAAAGACAATTGTTTTCTGCTTCTTCTGTCATTTACTTTCAGATGCTAATCACCCCTGTTTCATCTGCCTTTTTTATATCTAGGCACATCTGGGTCTGTTATTGCATGACTATCTGTACATGATAAGCACACTTTCTGTATTCTTTTTAATGTCCAAAAGGTAGATGTATGTTTAACTGAAAATTGGATACTTAAGGAATACTGTTTTGTTTTACTTGCACACACTCACTTCTTTGGTATCAGGTTTGCCCTCATGTTCCCCCCACCCTGTGCAAGTGATGATGACTGTGCCTTGCCCTTTGCAAAATTCTTTATGACTTCAGGTTGCATATATGTCTGATGCACAGAGTGGATAGCCAATGCTTGCTTACTCAGAACCTTCCTTTAATATAAATGTATTGCAGAATAAATACTTTTAATCAAAGCTCATAATCAGTTGTGAATGATTGCTTCTGTAATTATTGACCTGCACTGTATTTCTGTTACTAATCTTACTCATACTGTCAAAGTAGATGTTTAAGAACTGCTTACTGTTATACTTGTGCAAATGATGCCAACACTGACCTGCTCACTGTTTTTTTTTTAAATTCTTGATGCACATTACTGAGAATTTCACTCATAAGTTATTACTGACTTTACTGTACACCTGGGACATGTATCATGTTAGAGACATATGAGAATTTACAGAACACAGTAATCAGTTATATAACCATATATTTTTCTATACAAGTTCAAGGCTTACCTTGGAAATAATGCAAAGGTGAGATGTCTCAGGGGGGTTGCCTTTGATGCTAACAGAATACAAGCATTACATAGCATCACATAGTTAAAGGTTGTGCAGTTTGGCAGAAATCATTTTTAATATTTGTGCTAAGACTGTTATTCTTTCATTTAGGTATTTTGTGTGTGTGCGTGTGCGTGTGTGTGTGTGTGTGTGTGTGTGTGTGTGTGTGTGTGTGTGTGTGTGTGTGTGTGTGTGTGTGTGTGCGTGCATGCATTATCCTTTGCCTTTTTAGCCACAGCCACTGTATATTGTGCACTCCTATATCTGCAGGCAACATCTGGAGTCTCCCTCAGAATCCTGATCTGTATCTGCTGCAGTTGCTGGCCCTGCCTGTGGTACTGGGAATGGTGAGCCTGCCTAGTTGTTTCCTGAAAATTATATTGTGCAGCATGGAACATACTGTGAGGATTTTAGCAGAGGTTACTGAGTCATTCTGCAGGGCACCTCCTGAAATGTTTACACAACAGAACCTTGAATTGAGCAAGCCTAATACACGTTCGATGATATTCCAAGTTTGAGCATGAGCATCATTACATCCTTGCTCAGTGGGGTTGCGTGGTTTTCTCATGGGTATCATGAGCCATGGTTCCAGTGTATAACCTGCATCCCCCACAAGATCCTTTGTGGAAAGTCACCCCTAGCAAACTATGTGTCAAACTCACAGGTTTGCCATATGTGTGAGTAGTGAAAACTGTCTAGGTTACCAGCACAGACATTGTAGATGATCCCTTAGGCTTTACAGACAATATGACAGTTTATAGAGTGATATCCTTTCATGTAAATGTACCTCCTTCCATGCTCACTGTGTGGGGCTTTTATTTCTATGTTTGTGTGTGTGCAAATCTATAGCCCTCAAAACTTCAGGGAATTTTGTGTATGTCATAGAATTCCTGCATGGTTCTTGCTCCTTTCTCCTGGTTATGTAGGAAACACATATAATCCATTGCATGTTGTAGCACTACATTTAGAAACTGATGTACTATTCTGGAAAATGAGGCCTGTGACACCCTTAATATACCCCCTGTGATTCTGTGGAAACTACCTGTATCTAGTATACATAATGCTACACATACCTTTGTTTCCACTGGGATGGGTTTTCCACATTTTCTCTGGGGCCTCAGGTGAGTACGGTACAGGTTGCATATTACCACTAGTGTTTCCCTGTCCACCCGGTATTGCTCTACAATTTCTTTGTCATGTGTTCCACAGTAGTTCAAATATGTAGGAAACCAACATAAGACCATTAGAGGACTTCCAAGATGGCTGCACACAGCTTAATTAGAGCTCTCCCAAAGTGAAAACAGAAACGGGAAAGAAAGCAAATGAAATTAGTTTGGTTAAAATTCATTATTTTGCCTGATTGTCAGCAAAGAAAAAATTTGGATAAAGTAAGAGAAAGTCAAACAGAAAAGGAGAAGAAAAAAACCCTGCTGAGAAGAATATAGCAACTGTTCAGCAAAAAATCAGTTCAGGTTTCAGCTTTGGTACAGGAGATAGCTTCCAATAATTTAGAGGAAAACATAAATCCAATATACTCAGAAGTGTTTAAAATAAATGAAACACTGAAGGACTATATCAAGTCAAATAATACAAAGATGGGAAAAACAGAAGAAGCTTTAACTAGCTATTCAGATGAACTGATAAAACTGAAACAAACAGGATGTAGTGAAGAAAATGTTGGTTGAGCATAAGGCTTCTTAAAAAGAGCTGCTTCAAAAAATACAGCTATAAGACAGAGCTTGCAGAGAAAACCCAGGATTTTCTGCTGTGCATGATAAACTGGAAGAAATAGACTGCATTCATTTTATGAAAGTACAAATAAGCAACTGGACTGGTGTTCCACATCAAGATTTATTACTTGAGAAGTCATACCACATGTATACTCCACATATGACCATGAGAAAACAAGACCTATAACAGTGAAGATGGACTCATACCAACAGAAAGAGTTGCTCCTTTCAAAACTGTGGTATTGTTCCAATGGAAAATGCATGAGAAAGAGAAAAATGCACATGAACTAAGTAGAGGAATCATGAGTACCTTGGACTTGAACCAGAAGATGACGCTGAGAAATGGAGATGATCAGGAAGACCAGCAATATTAAAATTAGTGAATGAATGGGAGATTATAAAACAATTTTCCCACTGGATCTCTACTGATAGTCCAGAGTTAAAGTACGTGCACACTGCACATCACATGGCCTGTGTGACTTTGAGGTAGGACTGTTACGTAGTGCAGTATTTTTCTTTCTTATCACCACTACAGCTGCTCAAATAGCATCTCCCTACTCTCCGTCATCTCAACAATGTATTTTTTGCCTTCTACAACCTACAACCCTTTTAACCACACTCTTACAGTGACCAAACTGATTGTGCTACATAGTGCATGTTTTATTACTTTATTCTTAATGGGATCCTTTGCTTCACTCTGCAGCTGCTGGCTTTGTCCCTTGTGGTGTGTTTCATTACCCAATACCTTGCCCCTTTAACCTGTACTTTATTCATTTATTTCTCCCTATACTTGTATTGTCCTGTTTTCTTTCTGCAGTTACAATATTCCTCTGGTCTTTCCTTTAAAAAAATAAATTTTCTGCTGTACTCAAGAAACTGGAAGGAACAGACTCATTAATTTTACAAAAGAATAAATAAGCAACTCGACTGGTGTTTCACAGCAGAATGTAATAATTGAGAGGACACATCATGTGTATGCTCCAAATCTGGCTATGAGAAAGCAGCCAAGACCTACATTATTTAATATGCAAGCATACCTGCAGAAAGAGCATTTTCGACAAAACAGTGGCAGAAGGTAGTTGCTAAAAATTGGGGACATAAGAGTGTTGTAGAGAAGGATTACTCACCGTACACCGGGCAGATGAGAAGGAAGTTCATCCCAGCAATCAGGGAATGTCAAGAGGCAGATGTCAGATTCAAGCTGCTGTATCCCAGCTGTCTTCAGAATATTTTTTTTCTGGAGGATCAATACATTTTTTTGAGGCAGAACAGGCTAATAAGTAAACAGAAAATAAAAAAAAAGTTTATCCAGCAAAGAGTGAGCTATCAAGCAAAAGGGAACGCTACGTCTCACTTTTCTGACAATAACAAAGCCCACACAGAGAATTTGTCAGGGAAATGTTTTCCACTGTTCTAAAGTAAAATATATGAGAGACATAAAAAAATACAGGACCTGACTGGAAGAATCAGGAGCACCTTAGACTTAAACCAGAAACTGGTGATAAAAATAATCAGGAAGACAAGCAACACTGTCAAATTAGTGACTAGATAAGAGACTGTAAAGCATCAGTCCTATTGAATATAGGACTAGATGATTGAAATATGGCTTTGCAGAAGACAAAGAAATAGAATTTAGTTGGCTATGTTATACTGGTGGGTGAACTATAAATTATATACAACACTTTATGTCATTACTGTTTAGAAAGACACTGAAGGGACTGAAGAAGCAATTGTAAATAAAGGGTTTTGTTATTATTAATATTTGCATAAAATGTAATGATTTAAACTGCATGTTATACAGTAAATTAGTTTTGTATAGTGGGCACTTGGGGATATTTTAAATGTGAGATGGATAAGTCTTATTAGTGTCTATTTTATATCATTATAATACCGCTCAACTTCTTAGTGCAAGAAATTTGGACAAAGCCTAAAATAATGTGAGGACAAAGGACCAAAAATATGGACAGATTTTAAATATTGCCCTTATAAATGTTGAAATTTGCTAAAATAACATGGTTTGTGTTAGCATGCATTTTTTGAACGATATGAAGTCTGAACCTCAAAAGCATGTTATTTAGTGACTTTGCTCCTTAGTGATTTGCCAAAAAACCACAAATTTTCTGAGAGACAGACCAAAAATCTGATCTACACATTCTGTAAAAATCTGGACAGTTGAGAGGTATAAGATTATATTTCAGTACATTGCTGACTCATTAAACTGGCACTGGCACAGACTACATTGACTACAAATGGTTGAAACAATCAGTCGAGAGGAAAAAAGAAACATTTTATGCAGCGAGGTGGATTCTGCACCTCCACACCACCACACGTGATGACGAAACATGGAGGGAGCCCATGAAATACAGAGAGAATAAGGTTTTGGATGCAGGTCCTCAACTCATTCACTCCAATGAAGCCCAGGAAGTTTGCATTGTAACTTCCAATGGGCGGAGCCTAAGCCTTTTGACAGAATCAAATACTGTCCTTATATTTCAAACAAGTGTTCATATCTCTGGAACCATAGGGGTTATGAAAGAAGTATAAATGCAAACCACAGCACAAACTACTTTTAAAGTGATAGTATTCTTTGGTTCTAGGTCTAAAACTGAATTTTATAATACACAGTAAACAAGGCAACTATTACATTTATAATATTTTGTAAACAACTTAAAATATCTCAGCAACCACTCAAGTTACACACATACTGTCAGCAGCATTCTATTCATCTAGCTGAGAGCTATCATATGAGGCTAAGGAGTTCTGCCTGTGTTACTTGGTTGTTGAGATATTTAGAAACATGTGAAAATTATATCTATATAAATTAATACAATGAAAACAACAGTTAATATCTCTTTACCTGCACTAGACAGAGGTAAAATAATAATGCAATTGAGTTTGCCATTGTGTAAGCTTTAAGATGAAATCTTTTCAAACTTTATACATAGAATAGTTTTGGAATTATTGATGCAAATCTGAGCAAGCATTATTTGACACCTAGAGGTGCCAATAAGAGTTAACTGCAGATGCACCTGGAGGCATCACTTGGATGTAATGAGTTTTAGGTAGAATAACAATAACCATATAAAACACTGTATTTATAAACTAGCAATAGATATTCTAAAAACTAAGCCAACGAGGACATGGTACTGGAGCAAATAACTAGTGAGGGAAAGGTAACAGAGAAGGATATGGCCAAGCAGAAGTATGGACTGCAGGTTAGAGACTGCCTTTTCTACCAAGGATTGATAACAGGGTATAGACAAACAGAAAGGGATAAGGGAGTGCTAACAGAAATACCAGCTCTTAGAGGGTTTTATTTGAGGCTAGAACAGAACATGTTCTTAAAAATGGATAACTCATAGGGAATAGAAAATATTGCATGATAACTATAAGAATCAATCAGAAGAGGTTAGAAAGGGTTGGGAAAAGAGAATGGAAAGGCAGTTTACATATGAACAATGGGAGGACATCATAGGATCATAGGATGTTACTAGGCTATTGCCCCTGAGGCCCTTACAAGCCTAGCCAAGAACTTAGCCCATGTTCTAACAAGTCAGCACCCTATGCCACTGTCCAGTAGGGATATAAGTGGAATCCCAGGGGTGTATTTTCTGTTTCCCATCCTGTTATCCAGGTTGTGCTTAGAAAGGGTTAATGAGGTACTCTGCTTTATGTGGAGAGGGAGTCTATTCCACAAAAGGGGGAGTCTCTGGGACACAAATTTGTCCCACCAACAAGTCCTACTGATGTCACAGCCCAGGCTGAGGTCACGCGTGCAGGTTACTCGAGTGGTGCTTGACTTGTGGATATGCAGCAGTCCCATCAGAGCAGGGTCTGAGATTGCTTTGTATGCCAGACAGAGGTCACCTCTGAGGAGTCTGTAGGAGACTGAGTAGAGGGACAGTCCTTTTAGCCTATCTGTGTAGGGTAGATGTTTGAGGCCTTGGATTCTCCAAGTGAGGAACCTCTGTGGTCTCTCCAGCTGCTGCATGTGCTTTGTGAGGTACATGCCGAAAGGGGCATTGTATGCAATAATGGGTCTTATAAGGGAAAAATACAGGGATGTTATGACCACCTTGTCCCTGGATGAGATACCCTTACTAATGATGTGGGCCATGTAGAAAGCTTTCCTTACAACAGAGGCAATATGGTGGTCAAAAGTCAGTTTACTATCAACCTGAGTGCCCAAGTCCCTCACAACTGATTGCATGCTTAGGGCCTTATTATCAATGTGATAATTTGTGGGGACATGACGCTCCTCAAAAGTGATGATGATGATGCACTTTTTGGCATTCAATTTGAGGCCGGGTTTCTGGCCCCAGTCATTTGTTTGGCTGAGATCCTCTTGGAGGATGTCCACATCACTAGGGGAATTGATGACAGCACCCAGCTTGCAATCATGTGCAAACCTGGTCAGCCATAGCCCACTAGATTTGTCCTGCACCTCCGAGAAGTATATTCCAAACAGCAGAGGCCCCAAGACTGATCCTGGGATGCACTGTTTGTTAAAGGCCTACTACTTGAGGTGGCTTCCCCTATTTTGACTAGGTGAGTACTATCAGTTAGCAAGTTTGCTACCCATTGGGTAACATATGGATTTATGCTTAGTTGAGAGAGTTTATCTATTATACCTGAGTGAGGAACAGTATCGAAGGCTTTGGCCAGGTCAAGGTAGGCAGTGTGCACTGTGTTTCCCTCATCTATGGCCTTGGTGATTGTCTCAAAGAAGTTGACCAAATTTAACAGGCATGACCTCCCTTGACAAAACCAAACTGTGTGGGATCAAGTGTCTGGAGGTTGCCAATGTCCTTGTTAATGACGTCCATGATAATCCACTCATGGCCTTGCAGATCAGGCTAGTTTGGCTGATGGGTCTGTAATTTACAGGATCGGTGGACACTCCACCTTTGAGCAAAGGGATGACAGTAGCTGTCCTCCACTCGGCTGGGATGAAGCAAGTACTCAGGCTTTGGCTGAATAGGGTGCCTAATGGTGCTGCAAGTTCCTGCCTGAGTTCATGCAGGATGCAGCCTGGGATGTTATCGGGTCCCATGGAGGCTGTATTTTTTACCTTAGAGATGTCAGTGATGACTTGCTCCCTAGAGATAAGGGGAGGGGGGCTGGTACTGGGGATGTCCTGTTTTACTGATGGGGGAGCAGAGGAGTAAAGTTTTCACTGAACCTGTCTGCCAGCAGGTTGGCTATATCTACAGAGTTTGTGTATATGCTGTCCTTGACCACCAGTTCTGAGCAGATCTGGGTGCTTCCCTTGATCTTGCAGACATATGTGAAAAAGGCCTTATGATTGTCTTTAGTAGATGTGGCCAGTTTAGACTCGAAGTTTGCTTTGGAGGATTTCACTAGTGCTCTTATTTGCTTGCTCAGGCTAAGGAGAAATTGCTTCCAATTAGGCACCTGCTCCTTCTTGGTCCTGGACAGCAATTTTTTCCTTTTATTATAGAGTTTATTTATTGTATATGTCCACCAGACAGGTTTACTCTTCCTTGAGAAGGAGGATTTTGTTCTGTCTGATATTCCTGATTCCATGCAGCTATATAAATGCTCATATAGTAGTTTAGTATAGGTTTGAACATATGTGCCAGTTCCTATGGAGGTGGAGGGGGCGTGAAGTTGTTTATACTTTCCCTCAGGGGTTGTAATCAGCTTTGGAGAAGTTTTTTTGTTTCACCCTAGCTGGGGTGGGGGGGCAGGGGAGATGGTGACTTCAAAAGTAATTGCTTTGGGGTCGGATCTTACCAGGGATGATGACACTGTAGGGATGCTGCAGATGTTGGTTAATACCAAGTCCAAGATATTTTCACCTGTTGTGGGCATGTCAACCAACTGGTCCAAGGCATTTGCATTGACAAAATCAAGCAATCTCTTGGCATTTTTGTTTTGCATGAGTAGTTCTTCCAATCTATATTTGGATAGATAATGTCACCCAGGATCAGAGTAAAGGGTTAAATCTTGATAGAGTCAAAGAGGTCCAGCTAGGTGGAGTGGGAATCCTGAGTCAAAGTTGGAGGCCTATAGCTAGCCATGATATGAATAGGGGTCTTGTCAATTGTTAGCTGCACCTGGAGTGTCTCCTGTGCATCATACTGTTTGACCAGCATAGAGGTGGGTATGTCTTTTATATATATATATATTGCAACTCCACCACCTTTTGTTTTGCTGCCCACAGTTTAGGGTCTGAATGAATGATAGGATGAGTAACCTGGTATGGCTGGGGTGCTCTCCACAGCTTTGAAACAGGTTTCTGTGACTGCACAAATGTCAGCTTCTTCCAGGGTTAAGAATGCTTGCAATGAGTGCAGTTTCATGTTTAGACTCCTAGCGTTTAGCAGCATGAACTTTAATTTACATTTTGATGAAATTTTCATGTTGGTCATTTTGACTTCATGGCATTGCCTAAAACAGGCACTATGGGGGAGGCAAGAGCCTTTGCCAGAAGCCTGAAGCCCAAGGGAGACAGATGCAGGCCATCTCTGGCAAAGGATCATGGTTTGTCAATCATGTCATACCAGGCTATTAGGTACCGGATCCACTAGGAATGACACCAGAAACTAAGCCAATTGTTGAAGTCAATCATTTTCTGTTTGTATTGAGGCATCATTCTGGGTGATGGTAGAATGCTGCTTAAGCCTAGGCACATACCTGCCTGGGACACATATTCAGCAAGCTTGATCATGATAGTCAAGGGAAGTACATCTCAAGTAATTCACTCCAACATCTGTGCGAATCCTATGTATGCAATAAAGTTCAGAAGGTTTAGGATTTTTGTTTGGAAGTGCTTGAATATTTTTTTAATCCTAAACAGACTTCATTTTTTTTCTCAGGTATATAGCAAATACTGGATGTAATCTGGAAATGAGAGGTAACTGGTAACTGATGAAGTCTAGATCTTCCTAGACGGAAGCGCTCATCTTTGATTTTTATGGTCTGAAGTTAATAAAGTGGATTCTGCATTCTACAACTGTGTTGTGATTTGCAGCCTGCATTACTTAGAGTGGGTTCAATCCAGCTGCTTCCTCTGGCTTTTGTGTATATTTGTGTAATTGGGAACATGTTTTTTGATAAATGTAACAAATTGAAAGACTGTAAAAAATCCCTGCAGAGTACTTTGTTAGAAATGTTGAGGGGGCAAATTGTTGTACAGTAGAGAGTCGATTATCCAAACTAATTGGGACCTAGGGTAGTTTGGATAATCAAACATGCATTGAACCAGATAAAAAAAAAGTCTAAAATCTTTTTTTCTGCACACAGGGAATACACTTTTCAACCCTTCAGCGATTCCACGTTTACATATTCAGGCTGTATGATTTTTCCTACCCAAAAACTTTGGATGGCTGGGTTTGGATAACTGACATTTTGGATAATCAACGTTTGGATAATCTTGACTCTCTATTGTAATTAAGGAAATGATTCTTTTGAGATGGTACATAGGATCAGAATTGCCTAGTCATAGTAAGGCCTTATTAGTTTTAATGCTGTTGGCAGGCAAAAAAGTAATTACTAGAACATGGAAATGAAAATTTAGACTAACTATAATTGAAATATTTTTAATATAAAGGAGATGAAGTAGCTGGAGGTGAGATCTTTACAAAACAGAAGGACCAAATTGTATAGAAATTAATGGAATTTGTGGGAACAATGCATGCAGAATAATGTTCATGACAAGGAGTAAGGTTTAAGGGAAGGCAGAAATTAAGCAATTTATGTAATGTTGAAGTGAATGATAATTCATCATCGTTGTCATCAACCCCTTTTTTTTCCATTTTCTGCATGGGGTCAGGGTGTTGTGTCATCACCATCTGCTTCTGTTCAATTATCATTCACTACAGCATTACAAAAATTCACCACACTGTCTTCTGCTTTTTTGCAAATGTTGTCAAACCATCTTAATCTATTCTCTTTGACTCTTTCTGCAATTGGAGCTACTCTGGCTTCTACTCTTATATTCACATTTTTTTCATTTCGGGTCAGTTGTGCTGCATCTTGATTTGAATCAAACTGCTCATCTCTCATCTTTCTTTCTACTACTCTGCAAATTCATTTATCAGTCACCCTCTGCAGAACTTTGATGCATTGTGACAGTAGTTTGATACCTCTGTACACCCACAGTTGTGAATGTTCTTGCACACTGGCACAGTCATCTGGGATACACCTTTCTCTCCATTCTTTTATGAGTATCCCCAGAAGCCATTTCTCTCCTGTCTCACCAAGAATCTTTAGCATATCTGCTGTGAGCTCATCTGAGCCTGCTGCTTTCCCTGGCTTCATTAGTGCTATTCTTACTTTTTCTATGGTGGGCTCCTCCTCTACAGCTTCTGTGGTGTATTCTTCATTCAGAAGCTGCTGGAAGTATTACTTCCATCTGCTTTTTATGTCCTGTGGACTGGTGAGCAGGTTGTTGCTGGCATCCCTTATGAAGGCTGTCTTGCTGTCTTCTTTATCTTTCTGTCTTTGCCTTGCAACCTGATAATGTTTCTTTGTGCCAAATACCAATTTACTTTCTAGAAGCTGGTAGAGTGGTCTGATACTTTCTTTGCTTTTGCAACTCTTTTTTTAGCCGACTTGTATTCCTTCCTAGCCTGGTCCATCTTTTCTGTCTCACACTTTTTCCTGCACATTTTCTTTTGACAACATCCTGAACTTCTGCATTCTGCCACCAGCTTTCCTTATGTGCCTTATTTCCATACCTGGCTCAGCCACATATCAGTTCTGCAGTCCTTGCACATGCTGTTTTGAAGTGTTGCCATCCTTCTTCAACTCCACCTATTTCTTCTTTTTCTTGAGGTGCTAGAGACCTGAGCAATTCCACGAGCTGTTTTGCTTTCTCACTAGTCAACTTCCAGGTCTTCAGCCTGATCTTTGTCAACCTTAGAATCTTCTCTGACCACTGTTTGCAGGTAATTGTGGCAACTAGTAGTTTATGCTATGGGACAACTGTTTCACTGGGAATGACATTGCAATTGCTGATTCTACCCCAGTGCCCTTTCCTTACTAGGAGGAAGTCTACCTGAGTTGCATGTTGGCCATTCTTGTATGGGATCTTGTGACTGTCTTTTTTGTGGAACCATGTATTGGCTACTATCGAGCCATTTTCCACACAGAAGTCCAGAATGGTCTCTCATAGAACCATAGGTTCATAGGAGATTATTAGATTAATGACTCCAAAGCCCTTACAAGCCTAGCCAGTTTTATCCAGATTTTAGTCAATTTTCTATATCTAGGGAAAGATAACAATGGTCAAAAAGTGGGGTTTTGACAATTTTTACAGACTTCTGTCCATAAGGGAAATGGGCACCACCCCAGGAATGAATTTGCGATTTCCCATCAATTAGTCCATATTGCACTTGAAGATGGTCAAGAAAGGGCTCTGTTTCACATGAATAGGAAGCCTATTCCACAGGAGAGGCTCTGGAACACATATCTATCTCTTCATTTATTTTTTCATGTCAGAGATCATATTCATGTTGCTCCAACCCATGTGGACCCAGACAGTCCTCACATTCTTCGAATATATCCATTGAGGTCACCCATTATCAACACCAATTCAAGTTGTCCTGCTTTATCTAGTAGGTCCTGCAACTGCTGTCTGTATACACTCTGCCTCACTATCACAATCCTGCTGCGAGGCATAGACTGCGACAATGAATATTGCCCTATCGTTAGGCAGGAGTCTGGTTGCCATAAGTCTGTCACTGATTCTGATGATATCCCTCATTGCCTTCTGGACCCTCTCCCTCACCACAATTCCCACACCATTTCTAGCCTGCCCTCCTGCTCCTGAGTAGTAGACTCTGGATCCTGAGCCAAGTGGCTTTGCTACACTGCACTTCCACCCTGTCTCCTGGATACATAGGATGTCCAGCATCCCCCTTACCGTCATGCTGTCTACTTCTAAGCTTCATCTTGTCAGTGAACTGACATTTAGTTTAGCAATTCTTAGTTCATTTTGGCAGGTTGATTGGTTTTACATCTAGCTTTCGCACAACAAAGCTATCCCAGGTAACTCAAGCTGGGCAACTTGACACCGGCTGGCCAGTAACTTATTGACAGTATTTATGGCAGGCACACACTGGCCCATAAGGGCACATACACCCCTACCACCACTACTATTGGTCCTTGGGTTAGGTTGGGTCCTCAAGCTGCTTATCACCAGCAAATACCTAGTGAACATGACTGAATCACGTTTGAGTGGTTGGCCCTGCAAAGGTGCACAGTCTTTGATCCATGTTCTCTTATCATGAGGATACTGTGCACCATATTAGATGCCCAAAGCAGTTGGTTTATACAACTCTTCCCCTCATTGGGCACCATGTAAAGTCTGTGCTGCTGCCCACAGCTCCATTCTTTGGTGAGTTTGAAGTGGAAACACTCAGCATGTTTTTCAGAGGTGGGAGGAAGCCCAAAGAGACACAGGGAGAAGATGCAAACTCCAAACAGGCATAGGCTGAAGACCAGGATCGAACCTTGTATCTTGTGCTTGAGAGGGAAAGATCTTAACCATTATGTCAACTAGTCTCTTCAGAACATGCAAACTCCAAATAGGCATTGGCCAGAGGTCAGGAATGAGCCTTGTACCATGTGTTTGGGAGGTGTAGACCTTAACCATGGTGAATGATAATTGTCAAAAATAAAACATATATGCATACTGCATGAAATATGTTATTACAGTTTGTTTTCTCATCAATTAATGTATATGCACCTATGAAAATTGTCTAAAACAGTATTTAATAAAGGCACTAACAAACAGATCTTTAAAAACACTTATATATAGTGCTAGAGATAATCACTACCATAAAGCTGAACTGCAGTACATGAAGGTTGTTGCTTAGTGAAGGCTTATAATCCTTAAAACATAGTATGTTGTTATTTAAGTGTTCATCTGTGAATAACAGAGGGGGTAAATATGCTACAGAAACATCACCATGTTCATTGGAAGAGTGTTGGCTGATGATATAGTGATCTGAGAAATGAAACTGTACAGGCTCCTGGAATGCATATTCAGTAATTGTCGTAGGCACAAAGTATACAGTTTAGCAAAAGACCTCAAAATGTGGTTTAGCCAAGATGAACCAAGTCCATTTATTGGCTTGGACAATGAAGGAGCCAGGCTAGCAGTGAGTGTCCTCTGTCAGCTCAACTTTCCCAGAGTTAGAGACTAAATAGCTATGTGCAATTAGGACATGCCCTGGTAGAGACTGTGGCATATGTCTCAAAAACAACACGGATTCCACGCTGAAGAATTTAATGAAAAATTCAAACTGTCATAGTGCCTCGGCCACCACAGCCTTCAATGAATACAAGAACAATAATAATAAAAACATTCCCTTTTATACACACAATCAATTAAATAGACTCCATCCCCCATCCAATTAGTAAACTAATTAACAAGTTCATAATACTGAATTGAAAGTGAACAAAAATTATATAAATAATACTATAACAAATACAACAAATACAAACACTAAAAATACACAACTATATATTACATATTAAAGTAAACACCTCCAATTAACTTCTTTATTCAGACCCATTGGTGACAATGTATTATACTTTAATATAAAAATAGTTTCCTTATATAATAACATATTTTTTAATAATTTATCATCTCCTTTCTTCACAAAAACTTGTTCTAATATAGATGCTTGCAATAAATTATCATTACAACTATGCTTTTCCATAAAATGCAATGCAACCGGGCTTTCCAATGCTCCCCTTTTAATGTCACGAACATGCTCCGGCAACCTTATTCTAAATTTTCTTTTGGTTTCACCAATATAGAAAAGGTTGCAGGGACATCTAAGACAATAAACAACACCCGAAGTATAACAAGAAAAACATTTCTGTTGTCTAAATATTTTATCATTTATTCTAGAAAAATGCAACTTAATATGGGTACATATACTGCAAGTATGACATGGTACAGTTCCAAAAATGGACACTGTAAGATTCAATTTATCAGTTGGACAAATATAATATGCACTGATGAACTTATCTCCCAGATTCTGTCCTGTATTATAAGCCACCTGAGGAACATTAGGAATAAATTTATTCACCAGTTTATCTTGTGTTAGGAATTTCCAATAATATTTTATAGATTCCAGTATATTATAAGTAGTAACAAAGTAAATATTATCTTGTTGTATATTATTCCTCTGTCGTTGTTTTTATCCATCTTATTTTGTCCCACTCCAGTATAAACATTATTTCTTTCATAATTTATATTAGCTTATAACAGCTTTTCAATTGATTTAATAATTACCTGCATAGTGTAACCCCTTTGTAAAAACATATCAATTAATTCATTAACCTGTCTTTCCAAATCTAAACTATCATTGCATAATTTATATAATCTATTTCTCCATAAGGCAGAGATCTTATTGTATGAGGCGGATGGCAACTAGTGCCAAATAAGTATTGATTACCATCAATAAATTCTCGATGGACCGTAGTTAGAATGCGTCCATCTTCCCATCCTACCAGAGAAATGTCCAAAAAATTTACTTTAGTACCAAACTGCAAACCATCAAATTTAATATTGTATCTATTATTATTGAGATCAGAAACAAAACTAGGCACTAAATCAAAACCCCTTTACATAAAAAAAAAATCAAATCATCAATATAACAAAAGTAAAATAACACATTATTTTGTACAAACAAATTAGTATAGATGTATTCCAATTCAAATTTATCCATAAAAAGATTGGCATACATGGGGGCAAAAGGTGCCCCCATGGCCGTACCTCTCAATTGATGGTAAATCACCTCATTAAAACTGAAAAAAATATTAGACAACAAAAACTGGTTAAGTCCAAAATATAATGTGAAACAGGACTATCACCCAAGAAATAATGCAATGCCTGCATACCATCTTTATGGCTAATATTTGTACACAAACTAACCAAACAAATCCAAAACATATCATTAGTCCAAAATACATCAGATATCTTATCAATAAAATCAAAAGAATTTTTAATATAAGAATCAAGCTTTTCCACATAAGGTAACAAATATCCATGTATTACCACACCAATATTCTGTAAAAAATAATTAGTAGCTGCCACAATAGGACGACCAGGGGGGTTAGATAAATTCTTGTGCAATTTGGGAAGACAATAAAAAGTAGACAATTGACAATTATCTATACAAAATTTAGTGTCAATATCCTTTTTACAAAAATAACCCAAATGCACACCTTTCTCAATTAAAACAATAAATTATTTCATAGCATTCAAATATTTTACTTGTTCACTAATCTCATATGTTAGGGTGTCATTTAAATGTTGCATGCACATATCATGATATTGAGTATAGTGAAGTAAAACAATCTTATTACCTTTATCAGAAGGCTTAATAATTAAATAATTTCTATTCATCAATTTTTTTAAAGCAAACCATTCATTTTTCGTCATATTAAAGTGCCAGGAACTTTTGTCACATGAATTCACTAATTCTTGAAGTGAAAAATGAAGCATTTCAGAAAATTGCATAACAGTATTATTAGTATATGGAGGTATACATTTACTTCGAAAATTAATCCTCTCAGTATTCAATAATGTATAAGCATTGGGTGAAGCAAAATCAACATCATCTGATAAACAAGAAAAAAAAGCTATCTTCACTCGTATCACTATCAGAACTATGCGCACAATTATATGTATAGACTCGTTTATCCCCTTGCTGAAAATAACATTTTAAATGTAACTTCCTAATAAATCTAAAAACTTCTTGCTTTATAACATAATTCCTAGGAATAACAGTTGGCAGAAATTTTAAACCCAGCTGAAGAACTGATATTTCTTCATCTGATAACACAGACCCAGGTAAATTAACAACATTAGATACACTAATAGATGGAAAAACAGTGTAAGATAGTATTATAGTATTATTTATATAATTTTTGTTCATTTTCAATTCAGTATTATGAACTTGTTAATTAGTTTGTTAATTAGTTTACTAATTGGATGGGGGACGGAGTCTATTTAATTGATTCTGTGTATAAAAGGGAATTTTTTTTACTATTATTCTTGTACTCATTGAAGGCTGCGGTGGCTGAGGCGCTAAGACAGTTTGAATTTTTCATTAAATTTTTCCGTGTGGAATCCGTGTTGTTTTTGTGACTTTTTAGTCTTTTTTAAGACTATTTTGCTGTTTCTTGTTGTTACTGTGGCATATGTCTCTCTGGTTGCAAGTAGGCAGTTGCAATAGTAGGAGGCATGAGATTCTGAGATGAGTGGTTGATGATGCCTATGTTGTCATACTCACCCCACCAAACTACAGTTTATGTTACACATATCTGAAATCCCCCACCTGTACCCACATATGTGATATTCACTTCCCCCACCTCTTGCAATAGGGAAACAGTAAATATTAGCAGCTGTAGACTGTAATCATTCTTTCCCTGGAGAGGAGGGCCCACCTGTGGGATCACAGTAGAATTCTGTCAGGACACCCTGCTCTCTCTAGATACAGAAGTGGAATCTAGGTGAAGAGAACTGTGATGGGCTATGTGGCTAAGTGAGGCATGGCCAGACATCAGCAATAGGAAATATTTGTCTTTTCGGCTTTTCCCGGTTACAGCTCGCCACAGCAGAACTCTAGTCCACTAATGATTGGCAGTAGATTTTTATGGTGCCAAGTTGCCAACCCGATGCCCAACCTTCAGCGAAGGCACACCCATTCACGCATGTCTTTCGGAGGCAACTCGACCGTGGGGAGGACATGCAGACTCCACGCAGAAGGCACTCCAGTCGAGAATCGAACAAGAGAACCTCTTGCTGACAGGCAACAATGCTTCCACTGTACCACCGCGACACATAATGAGTCAAAACCAGATGAGATGAAAAGGGTGGTTAATTGTTTGATATGAAGGAAGCTTAGTTGGACTTTGTTGAGCCCGCATGCTTACCTAGTTAACAAATTCTAAAACAAACAAACAAAAGTAAATAAACACACCAAAGGCAAGAAAAGGTCACTGGGTGATGGGCAAATTTCAAACACAGGGAAGGTCATACTAATGTCTTTGCATAGCTGTAATAATGATATTCCTTCCTCTTCACCTCATATTGGGAGCAATTGATGAAATCAGTAAAAAAATAGCCTAGTATATGGGGTGTAGTTGCATTAAATGTAGTCCACGACCCAGTATTGGACAAATTCAATACAGTAGTAGTTGAAAAGCATACCAAAGAGTAAAAAAAACTTGAAAAACATGTACAGAGAGTCCTATACCCTCAAGGTGTGGACTTTACAAACTCAGAACCATCTTTGGTTAATTACATTATGTAAGAATATCAGCTGATCTCCTCTGTCTTATTAAATGGACTGAATCAGTGAGGGTGATTTTGTCTGCAGTATCAGATCATGCATCTGATCATGACATTGTGATCTGTAGTGAGAGTAGGGAACAGTTGGAGGACACCCTGGAGAGATGGAGATATGCTCTAGAGAGAAGAGGAATGAAGGTCAGCAGGACTAAGACAGAATATATGTGTGTGTGAATGAGAGGGAGGATAGAGGAATGGTGAGGATGCAAGGAGTAGAGGTGGCGAAGGTTGATGAGTTTAAATACTTGGGGTCAATAGTTCAGAGTAACGGTGAGTGTGGAAGAGAGGTGAAGAAGAGAGTACAGGCAGGATGGAGTGGGTGGAGAAGAGTGTCAGGAGTGATTTGTGACAGACAAGTACCTGTAAGAGTGAAAGGGAAGGTCTACAAGAAGGTAGTGAGACCAGCTATGTTATATGGGTTGGAGACAGTGGCATTGACAAAAAGGCAGGAGTTTGAGCTGGATGTGGCAGAGTTAAAGATGTTAAGATTTACACTGGGTGTGACGAGGGTGGACAGGATTATGAATAAGTATATTAGAGGGTCAGCCCAGGTTGGAAGGTTTGGAGACAAAGCCAGAGAGGCAAGATTACGTTGGTTTGGACATGTGCTGAGGAGGGATGCTGAGTATATTGGGAAAAAGATGCTAAGGATGAAGCTACCAGGTAACAGGAAAAGAGGAAGCCCTAAGATAAGGTTTATGGATGTGGTGAGAGAGGACATGCAGGTGGTTGGTGTGACAGAGCAAGATGCAGAGGACAGGAAGAAATGGAAACAGGTAATCCGCTGTGGTGACCCCAAATGGGAACAGCCAAAAGAAGATGATGATCAGATCATGCATCTATAGTACGACAGATAGTAATTACCCATCCAAGCCAGTGGAGAAATAGAAGGCTGATCCCCTAATTTTCATTAACCAGGAATTTATATTTTTCCTAGGGACATCCTTGGAAAACATGCTCATATTAGCCACCCCAGGGGTTTGTGCCATGTACAATCTTGTGGAATAGTTTTGAACAAGAGATGAAAGCATTTCACGTAATATTAAAAAATCATACTTAAAAAAACGTGATGTTGTCAGGCTAGAGAAGATAGAGAAGTCAATGGTTACTGGGTATCTAGAATGTCTCAAACACATTTTAGAATCTTGATGTTCTGAAACAACAGAAAAGGGTCAAAGGTGGAGTTATAAAACCTTCAACAACCCCCACTTCACTGCACTAACACACACCTACCGCCTTACAAGTATTCTATCACCGTCATCTTCTATGCGTCTTTTGGCTTTTCTCGGTTAGGAATCGCCACAGCAGAACTCCGGTCCGCTAATGATTGGTAGTTGATTTTTACGTGCCGAGTTTCCAGCCCTGACACACAACCTTCAACGAAGGTACGCCCATTCACGCATGTCTCCACGCAGAAGACGCTCTAGCTGAGAATCGAACCGAACAGTGTCTTACTGTAGGCGACAACGGTATCTTCTATACCTTCTGTAAAAGAACTGCTTCTTTTCTGTCTCTAATCAACCTCATTTATGTTTGGCTCAGAGCTTGTTTTACAATATACTTAAGACGTTATCCAGCTACAGCCAGAAAAGTAGCTAAACTGCAGGCCTTTGTTCAGTGTTTTCTTTTTTAGTCCAAAAGGAACTGATAGTCCCCTCCTCCACACTACTGCAGAAGTGTTAACACTGTCACTGCACTGACAGATACTTGCAGAATCAAATGCAATTGACAGCTCATAATGGAAAGGAAGGGACTTCCAATATAAATCCCTTCCCTCTGCATGCAGTAAGAAGATCTATTTATTTATTTATTTAAATAGTTTCATTATTTTTTTCTGGGTGCAAGTAACAGAAACTGATTGATTATTTTTGGTCTGTTTTATTACTACTGACAATTTATGTACCCCTTACTCTTATCTACAACACAATATTACTGTGTGAAGAGTTAGAGTGAAAAAAAACAGATTTTTTTAGTTATAGGGTGGAGTTTTCCTTTAAGAAATGAGAGAACAGAATTAGTTATTGACTTTGTGAAGCTAATGTATAGTTTATGAATTTTTCACAAGAATTTATACAGCAGCAATCATGAGAAGAAGACATTCAAAAAGATAAACAGCTTGTTATATTTTTAGGAAAATAATTTTTCCTTAGTTTTTAATAAAAGAAGTCCTGCAGCTAGATGTTCTCATTAATGAAGCAAAGATTATTTAGATAGTTGGGTCTATCCCAAGGGAAAGCCCTAGGACTTAAGAAGAGTTATGTTTAAGGTGATTAAGCAGTGGCAAATCTTACTCTGTCTTGTTACATGTCTATGTAGGCATATGCAAGTGGAAGGGAATACATTTGACTCTACCTGAACTTCATTTTTAACTAAAAAAAGTTTCACAGTCAGCAGGTAGCTATAAGTTGATTCTCTAATTAGTGAGGTAACAAAATTATATGTTAAAGCACTTGGCTAGATTTACAGTTCACATTAAGTTAATGCCTCATAAGTTGGTTTTGTAAAAGTGTGATCAAGCCATAATAATGTGATAACCACACTAAACTAAGCAGCCCAGGCTGCTATAGTGATATTAGCAGACTTTGAAAACATTTTTGATTCCATACAGTGAGACTTTCTACTGGAAATCATGACGAGATGACAAAGACTGTAAACACTGCAGGTTTCTTCAATCTGACTAATATACTAACTGACCTTATTGTCAACCCTGTTTTTGGAGAGATGCACCAAATAGGGGTGCCCTCTGTCTATAGCTTTATTTCTGCTGGCTAAAAAATACTTTCAGCTTAGCTCAGTAGCATGAAGGATGTACAGGGATACAGGGATACAGGTCTGGAACAATGGGAGTAAAAATGTTAGGGTGTTTATATTTGCAGATGGTTGCCTCTTGCAGTCCACAACACTAGAAATAGGGATGTCGAGTTTATATTTCAAAGTGCATAATGTCTTCTACATACATTAGAGCCTCAGAGCCGATATGCCCAAAATGGAGATTTTTCCACTGAAGAATAAAGCCCCAAGAACATCCAGAAGAAGATGGTTACATTTTCTTTTAAATGGTGCAAGAAGTCACGCAAGTATTTGAGTAAAGCAATGCACCAGTTTCTCACTGAGTTGCTACAGGTAAACTGCATGACCCTGTAGGATTCTTTGATTCTTCACTGCCACATAGACATGTTTATGAAATTATTTTTGTGTACTTTGTGGTTAATTAAGGCCTCACAAATAATATACTGTCTCAAATGTCTTTTATGCCATGTTTCACTTGCTGATTTGATGAGCATGCATACAGTTCAAAGTGATTCAAAAACAACTGTAAAGTATATATGAGTGACAAGAAAAGGAATGTAATAAACATGTACTGGATTTCCCTTTGAAGAAGTGGGCTGAAGCTTATTTAGTATGAGCTCACGTATAGAAGAATTCACTCTTTGTCAGTTACTTAGTGCATACTTTAGGTCTACAACACTGTGAGCAAGTGTCTAGGCTGGTATCCTATAATGGACCATCCATATAAGGCTCATTCATTAATAAGGTGATCTCTCAGTAGACATACAGATGGCACACTTCCTGATGTCCCACAGAACCTTGGCTTTGTTAAAGATGAGTGGGGTATTTTTCCTGTGGGATGTTTCACAGAGATAGGAAATCATTCTGCAACCCATATAAACAGTCATTCGGTACTATGTAGAAAATGGAAAGAAGTTGAAATAGAAACATTAAAGGACTTTCAACAGGAAGGTGGGCAAATGGGACTCTCAGCTTCCTTTGAATACTTGCAACACATATGGTGTCTATGGAACGATACAGTGGAGGTACCCTCAAATAAGGAAGGCCCTGAGACACTCACTGCTGTTGCCCCTATCTGAATAGCTGCTAATTGTTTTCTGTGTGCTGATGTTAAGCCAAGAGCTCAAGCCACCCATGAAAAAAGAGCCCCTTGATGGTGTGATGAACCTTAAAGAATGGTTTTAGAGCATAGCAGACAATGAATCAGTTAAATGGGTTTGTTTAGGCTATAATAGCAACTATCAATACCCCATACCCCATGCTTAACACAGAACATGTTTTTATTTGTGTATAATGGGTACTGGACTCTAGTGCAAGGGTTTAAATATAGCTATCTAAAAGAAATAGACTGCGCCTACTGTAGGTGTCACAATAGCAGATATAGGCACAAATTCTGAAGTCATCAGTAAGCTTGTTATGGTTGTTTATATCTAAAAAGTCAATGGAGATTGCAGACATGCACACTCTGGCAGTAGAGGAGTTCTGATTTACATTGTCACATCTTTTTTTTATACTGGACTAGCGATAGGGAAAGAGAAGTGGGTATTTCAGCTTGTCTCTGAGGGCTGCAGGTTGAAAGCTGTACACAAGAAGAGTGCTCACCTACTCAACAGGCAATTGATTAAAGAGGTCTAATGAGGCAGGCAAGCAAAATAATTCCTTAGGGTCTGACTGCATTCCTTCATCAAGTCTTATCAGCAGTATACAAGAGAGAATGTTATTACCCATACTGTACTTTCACAAAAGTGAGGACTGAAATGTGCTGATAACTATTTGCTTGGTATATGCAAACATGTCTGTTAAATATTTATTACTATGTTTCTTTTTGCCTGTCACAGTTAGATTCATTATTATTTTAAAGCTGTCTCGCTATGCTAAACCCATTTAACATAGCGAGACAGGTTTTTAAAAAAAAGCAATGGAGAAAGCAAGATCTCCGTTGCTTTTTTTACTGTTTCGCTATGTTAAATGGGTTTAACATAGCGAGACAGTTTTAAAATAAGCAACGGACATCTCCGTTGCTTATTTTAAAGCTGTCTCGCTATGTTAAACCCATTTAACATAGCGAAACAGTAAAAAAGCAACGGAGATCTTGCTTTCTCCATTGCTTTTGCTACAACTCTGATGTACTGCGCAGGCGCAGTACATCAGAACTGCCGCGGATGCCAGACATCTGCGGAAGGGCAGTAAACAGGCATTATACTATGCCATTATTTAAGAAAAGTAATAGTTTCTTTTCTTAAATAATGTCATGGTATAATAGCAATAACCCACTTCTGGGTGTGAGTAATGCTGTATTTACCCACGGTTGGCTTTGTTTGGTTCCTCGGGCTTCCCCCCCGGGACCAAACCACGCCAACCATGGGTAAATCCAGCATTACCCACACCGAGGCGTGGGTTATTGCTATAATAACTTAATTTCCCCATATAATAGTTTGTATTCATTTAATTACATGTTCATCAGGCATGCACTCAAGGAGATCATCCCAGCCTCCCAAAAACACAGAACAGTGTCTGGTCAGGTAACCCACTCGAGTCACACAGCTTGCAGATGTAGGCTGTGAGAATCAAATCCAGGACTACAAGAAAAACACTAATGGTTAGTGGGTTCAGTCACTGCATGAACTGCCAGGCTTCAAACTCTCTTCAACACTCATATTAATTTTCTTAAGAATGTTCAAGTTCCATAACTTTACATACTCTGACATCTGGAGCTACTATACATTTCTACTTGTGTGAATCTAAAGGTTACTTATATAACAATCTTTAAGATGTTAACGCTTAAAGCATACACATTCTTGCTTTAACTAATATGTGCCAACAAATTGTACAGAAAATAAATAGTTACTTCAATGCATTAATAAAGTTCAGAGCCTAAACAAGTAACCTGGAGCTAAAAAACGTTGCTGCCTTTGGAAAGCACAGAAATCTGAATATACTTTTAATCATTATTTCACATCTTCCAGATTGCCAGTTAAAACAAATAAAAGATATTCTGACAACACATTTAAATTGTAAATAAGGCTTTCCCATCTGTCACAAAATATCCAAATGGGTGACAAACATATCTGTAACACAGTCTTTAGAAAATCACGTTAAACCATAACATTTAACATTGGGAAATTGGGAGAAAAAAGGTGAAAACTTATATGAACTCATACTGCTTCATATGAGTTAACATTCAAAAACAAATCACAATTTATCTGTTTATTAAAACTTTATGCCACCTCACACTGTGTCTTGTCCACAAGTAAATAAGTAATTCTAGACATATTTTCTGATGTGATAAAATAAAAGATTATACAACTCTCAACTTATTTGCTCAATAATTCTGGGCAAAGCCAAAAATAATAGCAGAATAAAGGTTCAAAACCAGGAACACTTTTTAAATATTACTCTGATTCACTTAAAAAGTTAATGGAATAACATTTTGCATCAACATTTATTTTTTGGACAATAAGTATAAAACTCTGATGTCTGGATTTATTGACTGTCTATAATATTGAATGGTTAACCTTAAAAATCAAACTTTTTTACAAAGGACAGAGAAATATTATGAAGTAAAATCAAGCACAGAGACAAGTATGCATTACTCCACAATAAGGTAAATTAACTTACCCCAAATGTTTGACAGCTGCTAAGCAACAGTCACTCATCTGGTATGGCTGTACCAGTATTGCACAATGTATTATATTTGCTGAAGTGCAAATGTAGTATTGTTATGGCTTATCCTTGTGTGTGCATGTGTGTTGCAGTGTAAGAATAACAAGCTAGCTATAAGTTGTTTCACTTTCTAGCACAATTATCAGCATTTACATTACGTGTGTGCATGTGTACGGGGTTATAGTCTATTACAGTATATTTTAAGGAGTGACAAGCTGGCCATATTTTCCTTCACTTACAATCACAGACATAGACCTTACACATGATAGGTGGCTATACTTGGTGGTTTAGCAGGAACAGGATGTGCGTGAAAACAACTGTTTATTGCCACTGTGGTGCAGAGTAGCATGGCCTTTTCACTGTGTTTTACTCTATGTTCTCGGCTATGTTTTTTACCATGTGTAGTCTACAAATCTGCCCTGTCTGTGTTCAAGTATCCATGCACTCCGGTTAACCTGCACCACAGAAACATACAGTCTGTTATAGTGTCAGGCTGATGTAAATAGTGTACATAGTTATTAAGATGTCATATACAAATACTATGGAATTTATTCAACTGTATTTGAAAAATAAAAATAAATTTGAGGAAAAAAGAAACATGCAGCAGTTGAGATGGAATTCTTTTCTTTTCCCTGAAGATGAACATGCAGCGTGTGTGTGTGTGTGTGTGTTTGCATGCACACATATGTGTCTGTGCAAAAGACATCACTATTTTTATCTGTGCATACAAAGAATAACGCCAGGGGCATACATAAGTCTTCTGAGTAGAAGCAAAACATGCAGTAATTATACTTCAGAAGTAAGGCATAAAGTACACCACAGAACATTTAGACACTTAGAGCTTCTAGGAATCTGGTGGCCCCACAACCCAGACTCTATAAATGGATATTAGAACAGACTTCAGATGTGGTCTCACCAGCAGCTGAAACCTTTCTAAAACCAGTCCTGCTCAGATGTGTGTACAGAATGTTGTTATATGTTGCATATGTGGCAGGGGGGTTTATGTGGTCAGTACTTCTCTTATTTTCATCACAATCAAACATTAGAGCTGTGCATAGAAGTACATTATAGCTTGTGTTTAGGCTGGGACAATATGGCCATTGTTTTTTTTACTTTACTCACAAATCTTAGAATTGTACAAAAAAGGCTACTATAGCTAGTGTAGAGGCAGTGTACCATCTAGGAGCAACAAAATGGAATACATTACTGTATTATTTTTTCACTTTCCTCACAGTCACATATCAGGCATGTATACAGGTGGTTCCTTTGGGGGGTAGGGGTGAGAAGTAAGGAGGCATGCTATGTATATGTATGACAGCAGTCACTTAAAATACACAAATGTGGCATTTGAAACTGCTTTCCTCTCAATCTATGATGGATGCACAGGCAGTCAGTCTTTTTTTCGGGGCAGGGGTTGGGGAATGCTGGCAGTATTCCCAGAGAGGATTTGTGTATTCTCACAATAATTGCCTTGTTAGTTTATTGTGAGCTACTATTTTGTCAGCTTTGAGCAATAAGCCTTGGGCACAAGTTATGTTTTCTTTGAGAGAAAAAAATAAAACATCAATTATTTTCTTATTCAAGATTTTTGTTCAGGCCACCATTGGATTAAAAGGTTGGGAGAATCATCTAAAATGCACACCAGAGCATCTATAACCATATGACTTTTGGATACCCTGGCTTAATTGAGTTATTTCCTAAACAGTTATTACTGCGTTGTCTTGGTCAGGAAAGGTGTGTAGAACGGATGCAAGGAAAACTAAAGTTGAACATCAACAATGAAATTCTTTCCTTATCATAATTTCTGTTCAAGCCATCATTGGATGAAAAAGTTGTGCAAAAAGAAAAAAAAACTTTAAAATGCTCTTCAAAGTATATAGAAAGTCAAGGATTTTTGAAAAAGCTGAAAGGTAAGGCAAAATGTGTGAAAAAGAAAAAAAATAATGTGCATGTTGTGGGGAACACAAGCATTATGGAAAACTGTGAGGACTGGAGGAAGTAAGTGTGTGCGTGTGTGTGTGTGTGTGGGGGGGGGGGTGTAACAGTAATTAGTATCTAGGGTACCAAGTCACGTAAGTCTAGCCTTGTACCTAGAGTTGTTGCAGTGTATCACAGTTGCAACTAAATGCCAGTAACTGTGAATGTCCCAGTTTGAGATGAGCTAACAGTGTCTTACACAGGCCTCTCCTTATGTAAGGGCATTGTAGCTGCAGTTCAGTCTCTGTGCACTACTTATAAAACACTGCAGCATAAATTAAAAGGTTGCTTATGAGAGTGGCAGTAATAGTGTAATATTTAAGTTCGGCAAGTAAAATAAAATAAAGAACCAGCTAACACAGCACTATAAAAAAAACTTGTTTAATTACATCAAAATAAAAAGTATGTACATAACAGATAAGTGCTTTCACTCCAAAGGTGCTTCATCAGATCTAAAAACAAACAGTGCCTAAAATTCAGTCACCTGGTCAAGTCACATGACCGCAACAAGGGTTTTAAAGGTACACACTCATTTAACCCCTTTCCTTTATCATATTGCAAAATCAACATCCATTTAACTTCCAAGCATTCTGTTTTTGTCCTAATATCATCTCTTCGGGCTCCTGCATTCAATCATTCTAAAACTAAAAATGTAAGAGAGTTTTCATTGCCAGTGCTACAAATATGCTTATACAAAGCATTTCTGTTTTCACATCTACTTATTTCATACAAATATTCCCTGATATGATTCTTCAACTTTCGATTCGTTTTCCCAACATAGTACCATCCACACTGGTCACAAACAGCTAATTAGACCTGGAGTCATTTCTAATTATGCATCTGTATTTTATTGATAATAGAACAAAGACATTTTGAATACAATTTTTCAATTTCATATAAGATACTGTTGTTATTTTTTTGCAATATATGTTCAAGGCATGATTCCAAATTATTCCCAAGATATATTTGGACGGAGAATAACAGCCCAGATAAGTTTGATAATACCATAGATGAGTGTTCTTCTTTAGCAAGAGGAAGGGTGATTAAAAATTCTAGCAAATAACTTATAACCTGGATAGGTTCACAGTTGAGCAGACATATACTGTGGTAGACAACCATCTAATGGTCCAATGCAAGGGTAGTGAAATGTACTATGGGTCCTATGGCTATGTGAGGGCTAAGGGGGTTTGAGACTCAAAAGAAATTGGAGCCTGGTGCCATGTTTATGTAAAAAAGGACTTTCATTTACTTTGGGTATAAGTGATCCTTGCTAGTTCAGTGTGGGAATATGTTCTGGAGTCCAGCATTAAACGTCTGAGCAATCATGCCATCTGTACCAATTCCATATTTTCCAGATAAAGATACTGCCTTGGGTGTAAATGGGTTAACAAACTTGCCAAAAATAGAAAAGGATTTTTGCTTGAATCAAAAAGGTACAACAGCACATGATTTGCCTACAAGAAATACATATAGAAGTGAAGAAATTAAAAATCTGATAAAGTTTGTTTACCACTTGGGTTACTTTTCTGACTGCATCTGACGGAGAAAGAGGCAAGTAGTTTTATTAATAACAGATATGTCTTCCTTTAGTACAATATTATCATACAGTTAGGCAGAGAAGATAAAACAGTGAGCAAGGGTTGTTTACAGCCCTATTTATATTATCTAGTATATGCACTCCTCAAGGTAAATGATATGAGAAGTCTTCACTTTTCAGGGAGAGATTATGCTGCTAATGGAGGACTGAAATCTTGTGATGTCACTAGATGAGGTCCAGTCAGGACTCAGATTTACAAGTTATAAAATATGCAGATTTTTTTACCCTTTTGTAGATTTATGGCATAGTTAATTTGCTCCAGCATAAGGGACAAAAGAATAGGAGTTGTACTTATTCCCTCCAGAAGTATCAAGAATTTTCTAGAATAAATAAAGTTATTGTATCCAAGAAACACTCTTGCATAACTAAAAGACTGGAAACTTTTCCAGTGGTAATTCTGGAGCATGCCTCTCAAATCAATGAAATTATAGCAAAAAAAAAAAAAAAAAATATATATATATATATATATATATATATATATATATATATATAAACATGTTACTAGAGCAATTAGGGTTTAATACAATTTTCAGTGAAATTAAAGGATTTAATATGGTCCAGCATAAGGGAAAAAAGACTAGGAGTTGTTCTCCGGTTCAAATCTCAGCTGGGGTGCCTTCTGTGTGGTGTCTGCATGTCCTCCCTGCATTTGTGTGGGTTTTCTCTAGGTGATCCAGTTTCTTCCCACTTTACAAAGACATGCATCTATAGTGTTTCTCCTAGGGCCTCTGATGAAAACTGGCTTCGTTCCATGTTGGACATTCCCAGTAAACAAATGTTAAACAAATAAGTGCAGTTTAATGACTGTGGGCAGCCAACCAAGTGGGTTGAAGGACTTACCCTACCTAATAGGGCTAGACAACAAAACTAGGGATGCCTGGGCAAAGTCAGGAGGACTTTTCCTTTTTGTATGATTAGCTGTTATAAATACAGGGGTTTCAGATTTGTAGATGGGAGAGGACTGAATACAGGTGGAGATCAATAAGATGAAAGCAGAACTTCAAAAGATACTATATAAAAAGTCAAACTTTAAAAGAAGAGGTCTTCCGCTAAAATTCCTTGACTATTTCCCAACAGTACAATGGTCTTTAGTCTTATGGTACAAGAACGCAGGTAAGAGTAGTCAGCAGATTATTCAACAAACCTCTAGATACTGCTGAAGCCTTTCTTCTTCTTTGGTGGTCTTCATATTAGGAATGTGTCATTTATTGCTGTCATTAGAAGAAATAGGAAAACTTACATCATCTGTACAAAAGAACTCAGAGGTACTCCTGGAGGACCCAGTGGTTTTCCACTGTAACTTTATGAGCTGTTGGTGACATACTTCAAGACAAGCTTTCTATACTTTTAAATAGAGCACTGAAATGAGAATCACCTTCTACTAGTTTCTGGAAAGCAGCAACATTTTTTGTCATTCCAACATGCAAAAAAGACATGACACAGATGATATTCTTTAGGACAGTATATGTGCTTAAATTGGATTACAAGGTATTTAGATCACTTCTGAGTGCTAGATTAGCTCATTTGTTATCAGCTCTTACTCATCTGAACCTATGTTGTTTTATACTCATTCACCAGATACTTTTGTAATAACATTAAAACTCTGCTGGTAATTCAGGATATCAGACTTACTGATAGCCCTTACAGATAACTAGTCTAGATGCCAAGAAAGCATTTGTGTGGGTGGGTTGGGCATTCCCTTTCAGAGTCTTGGAATGCTTTGGTCCTCCAGAGCTATTTATAGTAATTCTGCTGAGTATCTACTAAAGTTTAAAAGCCAAGACTATTCAATGGGGCCTCTCAGAACATTTTCAATTAAAAAAGGGACAAGATTGAGAAACTCACCTTCCTGTAAATTTCTGTTAATTAACTGGAACTACCAAAATGACTAAGAAGGCTTCTACAGGGATACCTAGTGGCCGAGGAAGAAGTCAGGTTTTCCTTGTTTGCTGACAATCTGCTCATATTTAACTAATTTAACTGCTCACTATATGCTTAAACTGAGATGTAATATAATGTAATTCCTTATAGTTTGCAGACACTCAGCAGCTACAGTGTAGTAATACATAGCACTATAGATTCTGTTTTAGTTAGACTGTCCAAAGGTACAGTGACAGCTCACCCAGGCCAAGCTGGATATTGTATATTAATCTTGGCTGAGCACTGCATGTATGGCTAGATGGTTGTATTTGAACATATTTTAGTGTCAAAGTACTGCATAGGGTTTTTAATTTAACTCAGTAACTCTAGTGTTATTAGGCTGTGTTACCTATTTCCCTTCCACTTCTTTCTTATATTTCATCAGTTATAAAGACAGTCCTACCTCCACTAGCACTCCCCCTGTCAGCTTTTCCTAATCTTTTTTTTCTCTTTCCATTTACAGTTCACAGCTAAAACAAACACTGTCAGGCATCCCTGTAGCAGTTCTCTACCAGCAAGCTGCATCTGCAAAAGTCCATGGCCGGTTTATTTAAAATTAAAGGCAACATCACAGTGTACATTAATGCTTTAAAACTTCTGTGATTGCAAATTTCATTAGAATGTATTCAGGGAGTGCACACTACTGGTAACCCCCACCCTAACCATGCCAGAGATCCCTCTAAACCCAGTACTTTCTAGTTTGGAATCATTGTTTCACTCAGTCTTCTCCTTCCCCATTACACTTGCCTATATTTTTTCCCACTCTATACTCACTCCTGGCATAAGGTTTCTATTTATCTAAGAATTCCTACTCTACAAAATTGTCAGCTGCATAGATACTTTCCACAGTACCTGGTAGTCTGACTGGTTGTTCCTCACTGTGCAGTCGTAGAACTTGGCTCTGGCCACTCCATTCTGCCCCCACTATGCTCAAGCTTCACTATGCTCTCCTACCCTGCCCCCATTCCCCTCCCATCCCCAGATCACTCGAATTTATTCTAAACCTAACCACTCCCACTTATCTACTAATCACAACCTATACAATTTCCAATTATACAATATCTCGCATTTCCACACTAACCTTGACAATACCCATCTATTACCACACATATGTTAACCTATAACCAATCCCTACCCTTTACCCATTACAAAATGCTATCAATACTTTGCAAATTATTAGCTTATTAGCTCTGCTAACAGCTGCTACTCACTTAACAAAATACCATTTACAAATAGTCTCCCCTCACACTTTTCACAAAACTATGTCTACCTTTTCTCCACACCTAACTGACTACTCCATCTTAATATCTCCATCCATCTTAAATATAACAGAACTCCATCACACCTCATACAGACTATACCATATTAAACCAAACCCAAAAGAAATACCCCTTTTAAGTTTCATAAGCATATATCAACATTCTTCCAAATACTAGTAACCATAACTACCAAACTTATTATAAGTGGAGACATTCACCCAAACCCAGGCTCCCAGAATACCTTCTCACCACCCGCTCAAGTATAAGATATGACCAATCTATCATGAAAAGGCTCCAAAATACTAATCCTAAATCTAAACCTGTGAAGCATAGTCAACAATGTTCAAGAATCACACGCCATCCTATCCCATTATAGCCCCAATATTACTGTTTTAATGCAAACCTAGTTAAAAAGCACACATTACAGACAATGAAATTACACCACCTGGTTACAACATTATTAGAGCAGACAGGAAGGTAAAAAGAGGTGGAGAGGTAGCCATCTTACTTAAGAGCAGCCTCACACTTTTACCACAAAGCCTAAACATAGATAACCTCAAAAATAAAGAAATCCCACCTACTAAACTTCAACTTAACCAAAACAAATTCATATCCATTATAGCTACCTATGTCACACCCAGAAAAATCATCTCTGCTATAGAGCACATCATCCAGTCTATATCAAATTCCATAACTCAAGAAACTATCATTATGGGTGACTTGGACAACTTGTAATTCATACATAATTCACATAACCTTATCAATCACATCAACCTTTATGGCTTCACACAACTCATTCAAGCTCCTACATGGATAGATAAAAACTCCAACCATCAATCTATACTAGACTGGACACTAACCAACAAACCTCAGAATTATCAGATTAGTGGCCGCTTACCCTTAGTGACCACATGCCAACCTATCTATTGAGAAAAAACATCAATACTGTCAAGCTCACCACTTTCCACCAAATCCACAAAAAAAAAAAAAAAAAAAAAACTTTAATCCCCAGGACATAATCAATATCCTAAAACATGTAACTGGTCTCTACTAAAAAACCTGCCTCTTGATGCTGCAGTAGATTATTTCAACAGTACCTTCCTTGAAATTCTAAACAAATTGGCACCCCCAGGTCAATTCATATTAAGGCCACATACACACCATGGCTAGCTAACAGCAACAGAATGCTCCTTAGGAAAAAAGGCAAAGCTTGGCAAATATGATCACCTGCAAAACCCAAATCAACCGCATCCTATTCCAGCAAATTAGAAACAAGGCTAAACACCAAATCAACCTAGATAAAAAGAACTTCTACTATAACCTGCAACACAAACACCAGCATACCCCCCCCCCAAAATTTTGGAATACCATAAATGCCATTCTCCACCCAGGACATTCCACTACCCCTTCCCTCAACTTACCAAACTCTCCTACCACCATTGCAGAAGAATTCAATAAATACTTCACTGAAAGTGTACCATCTCTAATTAAAATTAATTCCATAGAACCATCAGTAGCCTCCAAAACTCTCAATATTAACTATAACTCCTTCTCCTTTCAACCTGTTCCTACAGCTACCATTAAGAAACAACTAAAAAAACTCAAACCCTCTTCAATAGCAGCTGACAAGTTACCAGCCAAATATTTAAAACTAGCAGCTAAAGCCATATTTTATCCAGTCTTGATCCTTATTAACAGGTCCATAGCAGAACAATATATTCCAGCAACATGGAAAATTGCACACATTATCCCCTTACACAAAGGTGGAAATTCCACAGAGCTGACCAACTACAGACCGATCGCCATTCTCTCTCCACTATCTAAACTCCTCAAAAGATGTATCCACTCCCAACTGATTCATTATCTTACCTTCAACAACATGCTAGCAACATGTCAACTGCACTCCTCAGTTTCACCAATACCATCAACCAAATCAGAAACAATGGTAAAATAGTCTCTGCAACTTTCTAGACATATCCAAGGCCTTTGATATGGTCTTCCAACCCAAACTATTAAGTACACTCTCCAAAATAAGCCCCTCTGCATTTCAATGGTTCCGAAGCCATTTACAGGAGCACCAACAATCTGTAAAATGGCTTAATGTCCTATCCCCCCTCTTTTAGTCATACTAGGAGCACCTCAAGGCTTAGTTCTTGGGCCTCTACTCCTCACTATTTTTACAAATAACCTCCGTAGTGCTAACCTACTAACTTCAACTATCAAATAAGCAGATGACACAACACTTATATGTGCTGCTAATAACCTGCAACATCTCCATGATATGACCCAAAAATCATTCTCAGATAGCAAGTTATGGCTCTCTAACCATTAGCTCATACTCAACCCCAATAAAACAAAACTCATGACATTCAAGCCCATAAGATCCTCTCACCCCAGCACCTTCTACATCACAGCTAGGAATAATACTAAAATTAATACCAATTTACAAACAAAACTACTAGGAGGATTAATAGATAACAACCTAAGATTTGACCTACATATAGCATAAACAATTAAGAAAGTTCACAAAAAAATGGGTACTCTTTACAGAAATAAAAAGTATCTAACTAACACCTCTAGGGCTACCATTGCCAGAACCCATCTTCTATCAACACTTCATATTCTGCTCCTCCATTTCTCACCAACCTTAAAAAGACAGATTTAATTAAACTTGAAACATGCTACAATAAAACAGCTAAATTTGTAATTGACTGCCCACATCATACCCACCACAGTGACGCTTTAAGAAAACTCTTCTGGTTAGAACTCCCACAAGTTCTATCCTATAAACAATTAACCTCAGCATACAAAATAGTACGCCAACCTGAAAAAAAACCTTTCTTTCTAAATATTCTCCAGCCCCATACCACAAATTGATGCCCTCTCTCAACAAATAAATCTCTACTACAAGTGTACAAATCCACTAATATTGCAGGGGACTCCCAATTTTCTCATCATGTAACAACAAGGTAGAATTCACTACCTCACGGCATCAGAACCAACACAAATACCAACCAATTCAAAAAGATTCTTAAAAATTATTTTAATGCCAGGCTTTGTTCCTGTACTACTCCAGGCTAACTAGTTTTAATAGCTCCTGGTCATACTTTTTTATCTTCCCTAACCACTTTATAATCTATGCTCTCTCTCATGTCTAGATAATCTCTAACCACATCCTTTTCTATCCAATTTCCTCCCTACAAAACCTTCCTCAGCTTACTTTGAGAAACTACAATTATATCGGATGATTGTATAATACAAATGTCAGCTATAATAGCATAGAATGTAATTTCTGATGTATTGTATGTCTTGAATATGTTTTGTATAATTTCTTGTACAGGTTTTGTATTATCTCTATATGTGGAGCTTTTCTCCCTTGGCCTCCACTGAAAATGGGTCTTATACCAATCGGACTTTCCCGGTAATCAAATGTAAAATAAATAAATAAAATAAATATACTACAACTTGGAATGAGTTCACAGCATCTCAGTATGAGCAGCTTTTCAGTTATAAGATAAACCTAGCCAAAACACAATCTATTAACTTTTAATCATCCCTACAGTTATATAGAATTCACCCTACCTATAGCTGTATGTGTGTATATATATATATATATATATATATATATATATATATATATATATATATATATGGCTATAGGTGTGCATTTACTTCTGCTGATATACTTGTGTAACCTACTTGAGGACCATACTCGGATCTGACATTGTCGACACAAGAATATCAAACGCTCAGAATCTCGAGCATGTAAATGGAAATCTCCGTAAGGGGAGATTTCCATTTACTGCAATGCAGGGCGGATTTGGAGTTGGTATATATAAGTAGCGGGGGGGTGTGGTGGGCGCAGCCCCCCACGTGGGGGTTGCAGGGGGGCTTCCCCCCGCTTAAACCCATTAGGGTACTTTTTTCTTTTTTTGTCTTTTTATAAGGTCGATGTTTGAAGACATCGACCATATGTTGTTTGATGTTTTCAAATGTCGATCTTATAATATAGACCCCCCCATACTCTACTCTCTCTGTATTGTTCTCATTAATGCTATTTATGTAACCTTGTTTCTTCTTCTGTGGAGCTTTTCTCTCCTGCCCTCCGCTGAAACATGCCTGCCTGTAGCTTAGTCAGACTTTCCCAGTCAACAAATGGCAAATAAATTATATATATATATATGAGTGTATGTGTGTGTTTGTGTATGTCTCTCTCTCTCTCAAGATATATATATATATATATATATATATATATATATATATATATATAAACACACACACATACACAGACATATATGACTTACCTTGGAGATGTATGTTTAGATTATTTATTGCAAGCTATTAATCAAGTGTAGAATATTCCCAAAATGGAAACATTTATTAGACATGCAATAAAGTATCCAAGCAATACATGTAGTTTTTCATTTTCCTCTCACTATGTAATTTTATAATTTTATTTTATTTATTTTATTTTACATTTGTTGACTGGGCTAGTTCAACTGGATATATGTCCATTTTCAGTGGAGGCCCGGGGAGAAAAGCTCCAACATAGATGAAAAAACATAAACATAACATAAGAACAATATATTTGTAATACTAGAACATAATTGTAAACAACTTGTAGAGTATCCCTATAAGACTAAAGAACATTAAAAGCATAGACTTAGAGATCAGGTACTTAACATCAATTAAAAAGGAAAGAAAATATACATTAGCTGGAAGTATGTATATAGAGTGATGAGCAAGCAGTTTAAGATGCAATTATTTGGTGGTGTAGTTAAGATTAGGATGAAATTGATATAAGAGCAAGATTAATCTGATACAGCAGGATTACGATGATACAGATGTTGATGACTCATACATAGTGTTAACAGCTGAGAGAGAAGGTTACAACTCTGACTTGGTTATATAGAAAGGCTCAGTAAGTACAGAGTTAGTTAGCTAACTGCACATAAGCTGTAAGGTTAAAGAGAGGTACTGGCAGTGCAGTAGTACTATGAACAGTGAAGGTAGGCAGCAGCTTTTTAGTCTGGGTTGGTGCAAGGGCAAAGCCAGCGAGTCTTGAGGTATGTTTTAAGTTGCTTTTTGAAAAGTGATGTAGAGGAGAGGGAGGTTAGTTCACTAGGGAGCTGGTTTCAGGTTTTCCCTACAATGTTGGAGAACAGAGATTCCCCAGCCCTGTTATTGGATTTTGGAGTGGATTCTAGAAGTTTCTTTGATGAGCGGAGGGTCTTAAGATTATTGTAGGGGGTGATGAGGGTAGTTAGTATAGGAGTATTGCTAGGATGATGAAGGGTCTTATGGGCGGTAATAAGTTGGTGAAAGAGAAGCTGATTAGGTAGTTCCAGCCATCCTAGCTGTTTGAGATTAGGATAGTGGTGGGTTCTAAATGGGGATCCAGTGGCAAATCTGGCAATGTTATTGTAGGAGGTATTAAGCTTGTTGAGGTTTTTTCGATAGGTTGGAATAACTGGGAAAGGTGTAGAAGAGGGTAGAGATAAGATGGGTATGGGCAACAGTAGTTCTAGCTTTTGGACTAAGAAACTGTTTTAGCATATAGAGGGAGCCTCGTTTTCTGTTCACTGACTTTATTGTAGTATTGATATGGGTATCAAAGGTGAGGTTGTCATCTATAGTTACCCCTAAGAGTTTGGTGGTAGGGTCAGGAGATATGACAGTGCCATTGTTTGATGTTATTGTGAGGTGGAGGGGGGAGGAGTTTTGTGTAGGAGTAAAGAGCAGTAGTTTGGTTTTTTGGGGGTTTAGGAGGAGGCAGCATTGGAGGAACCAATTTTCAACTATATTAAATGTTGCTTGGGTGAGGGACTGCAGTTCAGATATGGATGAAGTGCAGAAAATTAATGTTGCATCATCTGCATATTACATGTAGGTGGTTTGTGGAGTATTCATGTTTAGATCATTGATAAAGAGTTAAAACAGGAGTGGGCCCAAGATGGAGCCTTGAGGGATGCCCAAGGTAACAGGAATAAGGGTGGATAGGTTATTCGCCCAAGGTAACAGGAATAAGGGTGGATAGGTTATTCTCCCAAAGTACTGCTTGTTTTCTGTTTTCTAAATAGGAGATGAACTATTTTAGTGCCTGAGTATCAAGTGAGAGGGACTTAAGTATACTCAGAAGTCCCTGGTGGTTTACCATATCAAAGGCTTTTGAGAGGTCTATAAAGAGAGCAGAAGAAATAGTATTATTATTGCAATGTTTGTTGAGACAGTCTGAAAAGGATAAGAGGGCAGTGGTGGTGCTATGGAATGGCCTAAAACCATGACAGTTTGCTAGTACGTTATTTTGTAGTAGGTGTTGGATGCATTTCTCCATGATTTTTGCTAGAGGGGAGAGTAAAGCTATTGGGCGATAGAGAGTTCAGTAGAGTTACTGCCCTTATGAAGAGGGATGATATGGGAGATTTTCCAAACTGATGGGATGGTGCCTTCAATGATTGTTCTATTTATTAGAATGAGATAGGATATGCTATTGCTTTAGCTGCAATTTGTAGATATTCAGCAGGTAGCAGATCAGCAGAGGGGGTGCATGGTTTAAGTTTTCCAAGGAGACGGCAAATGAGGGAAGTGGGTACTGGTTGTAGATGAAATAAGGGGAGAGAGGTAATTGTAGTGGGAGTCGGGCTAGTATTTACAGCAAGGGGTAGTGAGCTGGCTAAAGAGTGAACAGTTTCAGTAAAGAAGTTATTAAAGGTGTCTGCAATATGCTTAGGATTGCTATGGGAGGTACCTGATGGAGTAGGTGTTTTGGAGTGGCCTGGTTGTACCAGTTTATTAATACCTGACCAAAACTCTTGGGAATTGTACTGATGTTTATGCTGGAGGTGAAGCTAAGATTTTTTCTTGTCAAGGAGTATAGATTTCTTGGTAGCATTTCTAATCTGTTTAAGGATTTGATGGTGTGTTGGTTTTCCGGTAGTTCTCCATTTGTCCCAAGTTCTATTTCTCAGTCTGATTTTCCAGGCAATCCTTTTGACCAATTCTGGTGATTTTCCAGAAAAAATCTGACTATTTGATTTCCTCAGGTTTATTAGTGCTAAAGCTTCCACCAATGGTATAGAGGGATAGAGCTCTGACTACTGTCCAGGTGATCTGAATTTAAACCGAGGCTCAGTCAGATACTTGATGGTGTAGGCAGGGAAGATGCACATGCCTATCCTGGGAGTGTATGTATTTGGTTGTTCCTCCTGGTTGAAGCCAGGGATGCACAAGGAGCATTGTCCATAGGCAGACACAGCTGTAGCTGACTTACCACAGTGGTGGGACAATATGTCAGCAATACTCACTGTATAGCCTTCCTTAGAATACAAGTGGTACACTCAGTAGTTGAGAACTTAGTAACAGAAAAACACTCCTCAAAAGCTGTGCGATGCTGCCTAAGGGTAGCTCAGTCTAATCAATGGCCCTGATCATTGGAAAATTAGGTAGGATTGGTATACCCAGGAAATGAGGAAAGATCTTTGGCAACAGCTGATGTTTAGCTTTGGGTCCCTCTGCCATAAAAACAGTTCTATTATCGGTTTAAAAAGTTATAACCAGGTGATAGAAGTTGGTGGCTAAACTTGTATGTGGTATAGGTATCAGAAGCGTGGAACTTTGTTCCAATTACCATCAGATAAACCTCATCCTAAATGCAATTCAAATTTTCTCTAAAATCATGCCTAGCACAAAATTGAACTGTTTATGCACAACATCATTAGGCTAGCTCAAGTATTATGTTACTAATATCCATAGATTCCCACCCCAGTATAAATGCCCCCACTTCACCTTACTCATGTGCTAACCCTAGCCCTTCTCATTAATTTATGAAACTCCTTTCCCTAACAGTAATACTACACAAGACACTCAGACACACATGCTCAACAAAACATCTACTTTTACTGTACAAACAATACACTCTTACTATAACACACACACACACACACTCTCTCCCAATCCAATCCCACTTACATTGCAAAAATATTCAGAATTTGTAATAGAGAGATAGATAGACAGATAGATAGATAGATAGATAGATAGATAGATAGATAGATAGATAGATAGATAGATACAACTGTGACACCTCAGCACTGCCCCAGTAATGAAGAAGCTTCAATCCTCACCACTGGCAACAGTGGGGGATGTACACACTGGGAGGGTGACAAGTATACACACAGTAAAGTGCAATTTCCCTTTAGAGCACACAGAAACCACAGTCAGTCTGGAGTTGGTTTCTCCATCTTTCTCCAGATCCCCAATAAGACTCCCCACTGGCACAGCTACAGGGTTGAAATCTCAGCTGAGTGGCCAAACCCAGACCTCCAGCACTCCCTCAGTCCGCCAGTGCTTCATGTCCCTGCTGAAGTAGCTGACACATACACACTGAGATTTGATTTATATATACACACACACACACACACACACACACACACACCTGGGAAAGGCTGGCACAGGTATACTATCTATGCCCCCTTCTGCCCAGACTATAAGGCAATTCTGACTGCCACCAGCCACTCCTTATCAGCTACTTTAACGACCTTAAAAAAGCGTGTCTAATCTTACTCTGTAATCTCAACTAATCTTTACTATATTCCTTACTGAATCGAAAATAAATTACTGTACCCTAGTAACTTAAACAGCAAGGTAAGTGCAGACGTAGATCTTGTCAGGTTAAATACAAAATGCACAGTCTCACTCAGAGACTTCTTAAATTAATATCAAATATTACTGCTGGGGTAGCTGGCAGCATGACATCACTTTGAGTCACCTGACCTTCGCTCCCAAGCTAAACCCCCATTGTTAGAAACTACCAGCATTTAACATCTCCCTGTGAAAATACATAAACAAGGACCTTCTTAGATCTTTTGTCAAATGGTGGAAGTCGTAAAATAATTTACATTCTCCTACATGTAAAGACAATGCAAAAAACTACTAGTTGTAGACATTGTATCAGCTACTCCACTAAAACTGAAAGATAACATCTCTTTTATTATGTGGTTATAACACAATTTAATTTAACCTATTTTCCTGAAGTTTTGCCAGTTAACCTTCTATGTTCTAGTTTCAACTGTTAAAACATATACATTTACACAGGTAGAATAGTTTATATACATTTCTGTTCTTTCCCAGTAGAGTCCACAGTGGACACATCCTTAAGCTCAGTACTTTACACACACTTCTGTACCAGCAGCTTGATATATGGACAACATACAGTTCTAATAGAGTGGTAACACAAGCAACTGCATCCTGCTGATATTCACAAATGAAACATAACCATTTACAAAATTCCAGATAGCTGGGCTGGCAGTATCTCCTTTTGTTACATTTCTATATAAATCATATTAATATTCACAAATGACATTTAATTATTTACAACATTCCAGATAGCTAGGCTGACAATGTCAGAGTAACTATGCCCTGTAATCACTCTTTCCACATTCTACATTAAATTACCACCTATCCATGACAGGCGTTTCTCATTAAGAACTTACAGGAGTCAAGACTAATCAATGCTCTTAATTAATACAAAATATAAAGAAGCAGCTGAAAAATAGGCACAATGTTTGGTTAGCCTGTAAGAAGGATTCAGCTGTCTTAAATATAAACTCTATCAACGGTTCAGGGTTTCAAATAGAGTAAATACTATTGCAGCTAAAGATATACATTTATCCACTTTAGTCACAATTTTTTTCTGGAAAACTATCAAAGATCTAGAACAAAAATGTGTAAACAACTCCATTTTCTCCACTTAGATTGATGGTAAACTACTTATCACACTTAGAAGCTTCATCTCTTCTTCCTCATAACCAACCTCTTTATTCCCCAACTTGCACCAACCTACTCTTTCAATTTCTATGCATTCATTGTTATAACATTCTCCTTTCCATTTTGAAGTAATTTCTCACAAATCCATTCAAAAACTGACTTCTCGTGTATAGCTTCTCAGCACCTACTGTTCACATCATTTATTAAACCTAGTAGTAATATCTTAGCAAATCCTAACCCATGTTTCCAACTGACTGACTTTAAAACATACCCTCATTCCACCTCTCAATCTCTGCTGCTAACTACAGGCCAAATGCAAAGATTTGCCCCAGCAAACATTTTAATGAAAATAGTATGCAAACAGTTATTAGAATACATACACACACAATATATTATAACAAAGTCATTATGACATATATCCCAAGTACAGCACTCTCACTGCTGTTTATTCATCTATAGATCAAGTTTACCTAAATGTGAAAAAAGGCCTCCTCACCTCCTTAATACAGCCTTATTTACTAACATACATTTCAGACTATCACACTTTACTCCTTCAAATTCAATCCGCGTATGCTGAGCTGTAGCAATGGAGACCTTGCGTGATCTACTAATGGCCACTCCTGAACCCCCTCCCCCACTCAAAAAAGTCCACCAAAGTTGTGGGTAAAAGAAACAGTTGAAAAAGCTTATTTTCTACTAACACACACAAACATTGCAAGCAGTCCTTGAAGTCATTCAAGCAGTCCCAATCTTATTTGCAGCTTCTTAAATGATTACAGATACTGTTGGGTCCAAGGACTAATCACCACTCACACGCTATAGCACAAATCACACCACTGATTGAAGGGGCTGCAATTAAGATTGGGGCTGCTTAAACTAATGCAAAGACTGTTTGCATGGATCAGTAGGCAGCTCTTCTACAGTTTTGATTGTATCCCCTAACACCTTACAGTTGGGACAGCTGCCTCATTTTCCCCATCAATACATTTTTGATGAGGAATCATTAAGTAGTTTACTGGTTAGATTCAAAACAGAACATTTCAAGTTATATCAGGAAAAATAAATATGTTATTGCTTTGTTCTCTTCTTCAAGGCTTAGTATTATGTGTTTCAATCTTATATATGTGCTTTTTATTTCCCTTCTATTTTATAAATTTGTTACCCAGATAAGCCCACTGGGCTTTAGTGTCTCTCTTCAGAGGCAAAACGGTAGTCCTGTTTAGTTAACTGCCTTTCTCACAGTCACATAGTAGGTGACTGTATTCATAACTACGGGAAGTAACTCATTAACATTAGCCATAATCCTCTGTGATAACTGCATATAGTTCATCAGACTAGACCAGAACTGTGTTCTTTATGCAGATAATGTACTAGTACTTAAAGCCAGTAAGTCTGTCACAAGCCTACAGGATGGATTCAAGTGGACTCAATGACAGCAGTTTCATTGCCTCCCATTTCTGTGAAACTGTTCTGCAGGAACCACTTTCAGTGAATCAAAACTAAACCTCTTTATACGGTCTTCTTGCAGTCCCATGTGGGAGGGAAACTCCCCCAAACTTATATATACTAACTGCTCAGTCACAGAACAATGAGGAAAATGGCAAAATCAGGTTTGCTGAAAGTGGTTTTCAGCTGAGCAATTTGGCAGAAATAGGGCTTGCTAAAATTACTGTCCTCCAGCTATCATGTTTCCTGCGAGACTCAATCTAATAAGTATGTTGTAGAACCGACTACTCAAAAATTATAATAATCTGGTAAGTGTGCCCTGTCCAGTAGTTCTGCATAGTTCTACTCTTTGGAACACCACAATGCCTCAATAAAAACCCTTCCATATTCATCACTGAACCAGTATGAAACCCTCTATTGCATTCTATGGCACACAAATAAATATATGCATTATTGGAATAAACCCGACCTACCTCATCCATTTTGAAAACTTCATTGGCAATGCTCACTTACAATTAAAATGCCCTACAATTTTCTAATCCAGCAACCAGCAAATCCAGAACAGTTGGTAAAATATGTAAATTCTTAAACTCAGGTATGCCTTGCCCATTACAGAATTTAACTCCTCCTATAAAACATCTCTGATCCAGATAGCAGAAAGAAAAGTTTGTTTTCCTTTATAGTCACTGAGGGTCTCTTCTGCAACCTTATATTAAAAAAAACACTAGCTACCCTTCTGTTAATATTTATACTACTTTATTCCAGCTACTGCCCTCTCCTAAATAAGGAAATTCAGAGGGCCTGCATACTCTTTAAGAAATACAATAATCAGGATGCCCCTATGTTAACCAGACTCTCCTTCAACCTAGCTTTAAGTGAAGGATCCTTCTCAAAAATCTCTTCTGACTCGTGGAATGGTTTCCTAGACAAAATTATATGTATAACTCATTACTCCACTATTACACATCTGTTATGAGACCAGATTAAAGAAGCACAAAAACACATTTGGAAGATTAATGATCTAAACTAGTTTGCAGCACGAGGCTGCCTTTAATCTTCTTCACAAATCTCCTACTTAATAATACAGTTATTTATCTTTTAATAGCCAATAAAGAAACTTAATCAAGTTTATCACTGTCTGCTGTAAAGTGTTAACCCCTAAATGAGTGATCTGCAGTTTACACCCCTCCCCATTCCCTGTGCAGTTACGATAAACACTTACTACAAGTCTATAGACCCAATAAGAACATAGGCAAAATACTCTACAAACATTCTATTTCCCTTATCTGGAGCAATCTTCCACTCCAAATCCGAAGCCATACGTCCCTTTCTCACTTCAAACATGACCTGACACTGTATCTCCATAACAACTCTATATGTACCTGTAACCACCCTACTTAACCCCTCCCTCTCCCTATTCCCACATTACCAATAAGTCTGATCTATAAGGCCTTTTCTATTTCTATAACTCACTATATCTATCTGCTCTCCCTTCTACACCGTCCCGCTAGATAACTACATCCCTCCTCTACTACTTTCTTCTGCACCATCTCTTCCTCTGATCTGAGGCCTCTTTCATAGACGTTTCTCTTTTTTCTCCTGCACTAGTTTTTTCCTCAGATCGGAGGCCCCCTGCACTTACACAATTTCTTCTTCTTGCCTCTAATCTAATAATGCCATATTATTTTCAAATGATTACCTATAACCTTAATTCCCTTACTGCATTCCTCTTGATTTATTATCGTTGTTTTTCCTTTTACACCCTTATTATATTTTTGTATATAGCTTTGTTTAATTCCATTGAGTACATTTATTTATTTATTCATTTTTTATCCATTGTATTCATGACATTGTTTTGCTCTGTATTATTGTAAACTTGTCTCTACTTGTATGTCTGTTTGGGGCTTTTCCCCTCAGGTCTTCCCTGAAAAAGGGTAAATTCTTACCCAGCTGGACCAACCAGGTTAACAAATACAAAATAAATAAATTATGAATGTCTTGTCAACTAATAAAGCTATTAATGTATTTGTCTTGTGCTTCAGGTTGTGGCTGAAAAGGGACCTTGGATCTAGACTGTTTACTCACTTGAGTCTAAATAAATTAAATGACAATATTTTCTGTTCTACTGCAAGCATACCAAGGCTGTTTAGTATTGCCTTGGTAGGAATACTCAACCTAAACAGAAGTTTTAGGATGAAGATAGTTTGGGACTTTTATTCTTCATGTTCACCCATTATTTGCTTTACAAATCTATATACTCATCTGTTAAGGAGACACAGTAATTATAGTTAATGAAAGAAAGGTTTTAATCAAGAATAAAGTCAAGCTATTTTATTTTCAAGAAAAAAAAATCTTGTATAAACAACTACCATGTATAAGAAATAGTAATATTTTATACCGATTGTATTACATGCAATTAATCTTGTTTATTCATTGTATTATAAACTCTCTTCTCCTTTCCTTGCAGACATGAATGAGTGCTTGAAATGCCCATTTGACTACTGGTCTAATGAGAAAAGAGATGCATGTTATCCAAAGCCCGTGGAATATCTCTCCTATAAAGATCCTTTGGGTGCAACTTTAGCTAGTATTAGCACTGTTAGTTCTTTAATGCCTTTATTAGTATTAATCATTTTCATCAAGAACCGGGACACACCCATTGTGAAAGCCAACAATCGTGAGATCAGCTACATTCTTTTGTGGTCCCTTTCTGTTTGCTTTCTTTCATCATTAATTTTCGTTGGACAGCCCACAAATATCACCTGTATGCTCAGGCAGGCAGCCTTTGGCATAGTTTTTGCTCTCTCTGTATCTTGTGTGTTGGCCAAAACCATTATGGTAGTCATAGCTTTTAATGCCACGAAGCCAAACAGCAATCTGAGAAAATGGGTTGGACTTAAGCTGCCTGCATTTATTGTGTTTATAAGTACACTTGTTCAGGTTGTTTTGTCTGTCATATGGCTAAGCCAGTCCCCTCCTGTATCAGAATGCAACATGACCATCCAAGCTGGACTGATCATCATCGAATGCAAAGAAGGATCCATAGTTGCATTTTGGTGTGTTCTTGGATACCTGGGACTTATGGCTAGTATCAGTTTTATAGTTGCATTCCTTGCTCGGAAACTTCCAGATTCCTTTAATGAGGCCCAGTTCATTACATTTAGCATGCTGGTCTTTGTTAGTGTCTGGCTGTCTTTTATCCCAGCTTATCTCAGCACAAAGGGAAAATATACAGTGGCTGTGGAAATATTTGCCATTCTGGCTTCTAGTGCTGGAGTGCTAACTTGCATTTTCATTCCAAAGTGTTACATCATACTTCTGAGACCAGATATGAATACAAGAGAATATCTAATGGGAAAAGGAGCAGAACGAAATAAGAAACATAAATGAAGTGTTTTAGCAAGAAAAAGTCAGTGCATTTTCTGGCAGCTTGTTAGAATGATTTGCTGAATGAATGACTGGCTGTATTGTTTACAGAAATGTTGTTAATAAACTTAGATTCAAAACTACTGTCAAAAATAATTCTCTGTACAAGAAAAAGAATGCTGCCAACATATGTCCAGAAAGTGTGTTTGTGCGTGTATGTATATGTGTGTTGGGGGGGTGTTAAGTGTACTTGCAAACTGGAGGTTATTGTTACCCTTTATGGAAGGATGCAAAAAGAATCAAAAGAAGTATGAGGAGGAATGACGTTTAAAAGAAGGCGGGACTTAAATGAGCTATGCAATGTTTGACTGAAAACGACTGAGAAGATTATAAGTGATGTATGATGTTTGCAGCTGGGAGTGTGTCAGTATGGTTTGTGATATAAAATGCTTGCAACTAGGATTGTGTAGGTGTGGTTTATTTTCATGCATATAAATGTATTATCGCTTATGTCGTGATTGTTTAATAAAAATGTTTCTTGTTTAAAAAAAGGGACAGGAATTGAATAATTTGTGTAACGTTGCTTAGGTTATATGATATTTAGCAAACTTGTTCATACGCTAGTACTAGGCTATCGGCCCTTGGGGTCTATACAAGCCTAGCCATAACAATTCTCTAGCTATTCCCACAGTGTTTACTTCCCTGAACCTGTCTAGCAGGGCAACTGGCATGATCCCCGGGGTGAATTTCCTATTTCCTATTCAATGGGAGAAGGGACACCCACCTTTGAAAGATATAACACAGCTCACATCACAATACATATCAGTAGTTAATAAGAAGGAGAAAGATCTGGTCTATTTTAAAATGAATGTAGAAAAAGAAGAGAGGGCAAGCACACAAGAAAAGGAATTAGAACAGATATTTAACGAAAAGAGCATGCAGAGAACTGAACTCATTTGAGATTTGGTCTGGGAACCACACTTGGAGGATCAAGCAAAGGAAAGGAAAGAATGAAAAGATGTGAAGAATGAGAAAGACAGAGGCTATAAAGAAATGGGATATGGAAGCTGCACCAGGTGTTACATTTCTGGAATTTAAAGGATGAAGGTAAAGAGGGGAGATGTGGGAAAGCATATGGGAATAAGTAAAGAAATGTGGATAAGGGAAAAAACGGAAAATAGAAAATTTAAGTAACTGTCGAAGGCCATTGGCAAAGAAGTAACAACAGAGGAAAACATTGTATGGAAGGAAAGAGATTTCATGATTTATAGTAACATAACAAAAAGGAAGAGTAGGGAGAAATGCAGATACTAAGAGTGAAATGGAAGAAAAAAGAAAGGTGGTATGAATAACAAGAAAAGATGGCAGACTTACTTACACTCCTACAACTGACAAGGGGGCAACAGCTTAGGATTTTACACAGATGCTTCTACACCACTGAAACTATGAACAGAATAAAAAATATGGAGAATAAGTGCTGGAACTGGGAGTATGAAGTCAAATTTATATGTAGGTTCTGAAAAAGTGAATAGGCAAAATGGATATATGTGCAGGCTGTACAGAAATTGAGATACTTATGGGAAATAAACCTAGAAACCAGATGGGAATTATGATTATTTGGACAATAACTATGCGACAGCACAGACATAAGGAAAGAAATCTTTCTGGTGGCCTGAAGGATAAAAAGTTTAATAGCTGTGAATTGGAAAGGGAAGAAAGAGAGGGGAAAAATGCTATGTGAAGATCAACACAATAAGTGTAGGAAGATAAAAATGGAGTAAGACAGAAATAAGATATTTCTACCACTGAATGAAAGGCAAAGGCAGGAGGAAAAAAGGGGAAAACATTGTAAAAATGAAGATGTGATCTATAATGAGGAGTGTGGAACAGTAAAGAGGGAAACTTAATAAAGGGGAAGTAATGTAAACTAACACTGAAGAACAACTGGAAATACAGAAGGAACAATTAGTTAGCACATGCAATAATTATGTGAATGTATAACTGAAGAATCATTAAACTATAAATGGCAGTCTAACTGTATGCATGTGGGACTACTTGTGTGCAATTATACTGCTGTATAAATGTTAATAAATAAGCATATGAAAATCAATCAAGCTACTTAAAAATGACATTTCAATTTTCAGCTTATTTTTGTCTAAGAAATAAAAAGTAGGTAGAAGATAGAATGACATACTAATGAAAAAATTAAGCAATAAGGCATGAAAAGTTGTCTGTGTAGCATTGTCACTTTCTTAGGAAGTGTATGCATGATGCAAACAGAACTATTTTCTCTGCTTCATGCTAAATGTTGCTGCACAACAGCAAGTGCATTTTTTTATGTTTAATTTACTCATTTATTAACCAAGCTAGAGATTTCACTGTATGATACCTTAAAACTCCTGTATAGAGGCCCATGGGATATATGCAAATTAGCTCTTAAGAATAGTAAGTGCTTCAATTATACAACTTCTGAATGTCCAAGACCTTTTACTTTTCCTTTTTAAATCTTTACATTCAGGCCAATAAAGCCAAACCCCACTAACTATGTACATGCATGTTTCGGCCTTCTTATGATCTCATCAGCACAGCATAAGAGTGCTTTTTGACTTTTTACTCTTTGGTTTGGATGTTACACACCTTAATGGTTATGGACATAGTTAGGTTTAAACATCCATGTATGCTGTGCTGAGCCTCTATCACAGTAGGTTTAAGGTATCACACAGTGATGACTCTAGCTTGGTTAGGTTTTTCTTGCAGATTTTACTAATTAGTTTGCCTATGTGACCTTTTTTTCTCTTTGGTTGGATGTTAGTTGGGATATTTTGCAAATACCTTAACAGTTATGGATATCAGCTGGGTTTAAAGGCCATGTGTTTCTAAAGTATAGCTAAACAGCCCACTTATGTTGTGCTGATGAGTTCATAAGAAGGCCACAGCAAGCATGTCCACAGCTAGTGGGAAGCCCTTTGAAGTGTGAGAGTTTTAGAATCTTGAGTTCTTACCTAGTGCAGAAAGGATTTTACAGATATTTTAAAGGCAGAGTAGTAGTTGTACTGTAGTTTAATGGTCGAGTTAAGCAGTAAAAGGGTGCAACATATTGTGAATAATAACACTTTGCCTTTTTGAAGGGTTACGCACTGGTCCTACTTCATTATTTAGTATTTGCAGCAAAAAGTATCCACTGATCCCAGCATTTTAATAACTTGCCTTGTTTGAGACTATATCCAATGAATTTCAAGAGATGAAGTCTCTTAAGAAATCCACAGCTGTAATATGAGGGAGGCTAGAAGGTAATCTTAAAACTTGTTGCTTCATACCTGGAGTGAAACTAAGGCCTAGTTTACTACTTTAAGTAGAGTCCTTGAGAACCATTTGATTGGTTATGGCTGGTTGAACAGAGGTTTCAATATTTTAGTTTTCTGTATCAGGCTTTATCATTTTCCTAATACTCCCATGCAGAGAGAGGTCCTGTGTACCCCCTATTATAACTGTACAGTAAACTATGCAACTGTATCACAACTACAGTTTGAAGTATTCAGTCCTAACTCTCTTTGCTATGGATACTTCTACAAGTATATTAATATATGTCTGATTTTGCTCACAATATCTCGAAACATATGTTTTCTAATCTGATATGCTTTATAAACAATGTTTTTTGACTGTTTGCATTGAAATACTTTGCAAACAATATTTGACATAGTCCATTTCAATAAAAAACCCAACATCGAATGACATTTGATGACCTTTATTGAACTTCCATACACACGATTGTTGACCAATAATTACAAATTTCACCAAAAAACATGCCACAGGTAAAATAACATCCATGCACAAACAAGGCAATGTTACCCCGCTCACCTTCAATTTATTGAATTATACCACCATCCAAATAAGCAGCTCAGCTTGCTTATTAACTTATCCAGCAGACCAACTTATTGAATTGCACATTCAATATTAGAGGGGGAACAGAAGAGGGCAAGCCTGCCCCTCTTCTCTGCCTTCCTAAAACTGAAATAACCACAATCCCAATCCCACTAATAAAATGTGGGAGGGCAGGAGGGTAGCAAGTTCACACCAAAAATGTGACTCCTACCTCAGTTACACTTGACAAAACCCCCTAAGCCCCTCCCTGCCCTTACCTATTTCCTCCTGAACCTTCCTCAATCCCATTTTAACCCTATCCCCCCCTTTATTTTCTTAACTCCTACAATTTATGTATCTGGCCCCATTTGAAGATGTCCTAGGACAAAATGGTGTTCCAAACCTCATTTGTTGACTGTTTTTCTTTTGAAATGTCAAAAATGTATTTTTATCCTTGTTTCTTAACTGCATGCAACTGTCAGATTCTGATTCAGGAAACCTTAGGACTGTCAGGTATAAGCAGATGTTATATCTGAGCTCTTTTTCTTATGTATTAACAAGAAAATCTGATTATGGTAGATAACTGATCTCTAAATGTATGACTATTATCAAGAATGATTCAGAGATCTGTCATCTTTGAAATAAATTCTAATTTATTATTCTATATAAATAATACAGATGTTTAAGGGTATACAATTTCTGTCTCCAAACATGGCATGTATAGTATGTTAACTGTCTTTGATGTGCTAAGCTTCATCTAGCTACTACACATCAAGTGGACAATGCAATCATGAGCATGTCTGTCGACCAGTGAACTTATAACTGATGTGATTTAAAGGAGAGGAACAACTGTGCTGCTTCAGTTAATAAAAAGGTATTTTCCTAGCAAAGTTCTCCTAGAGTCAGCAAATAAGCACAATCAACAGCAATGGGCTCATAAATGAAGCCCTGAGGAATACCACAGCCCAAAATATTTGCAGATAAAGAATTAGCCCAACAGACCACCATTTCTGAGTGACATGAAGGGGTAGTTTGCAAATTCTATCAATATTATATCAAAGAAGTTCAAATGGAAATAGACCACAAATACATACAAAGCATTTCAAGTGGCATTGTATAAGACCCTTACGGGAAATGCACAGGGTGTTAATCTGCAGAAATATAACAACATATAGAACATGTAGAGAATGGATGCAGTAGATATGTTCAGCAGAGTTTTACCAGAGACATATGATGAACTGTTAGAGGCAGAGATTTATGAATTCTCAGTTATCAATGAATTAAGAAAATGCAAAATAACTCTAGTGTTCCATTGACTCAGAGTCAGAAACAACAATAACAGTATGGACCAAAGAAAAATAATTAGCAAGTAAAGAAATTCAGACTTATTTTTCTTTCTTGTCACTATACTCAGTAACCTACAGATTGCTAAGTGGTGACCTGTGTCTGGCATAAAAGGCATCCTCAGACCCATTACTGATGGATTTACTGCACATTATTAGGAAGTTAAATAGCATCAGAAATACTCAGTCTAGGAATCTAAACCTCTTCCGCAACACGAACAGAATGTTTTAGAGGGACAGGTATATTTCCCAGAGGATACCACTGCTGTGGAACAGACTCCCCCATCCACTTAAAATAGAGTTCATCCCTGTCCCATTTTCAAGCAAAACTTACATCTATGGATGAGAAACAGGAAATTTGCCCCAGACTGTCCCCTGTACTACTAATGGACAGATGCGGCTCCTAAATGCTTTATCCCATGCATGGGTCCCCTCAAATTATTTATGATATAATCCCAATTATTCTCGCTACAGGTAATATATAATTATTGGCCATGGGATGGGTAAGGCCAATCTATAACCAAATGGGATAGTTTATTTTGAGTACAAAAAAAGAAATTATATAGGCTTAAAATGGCCCACAAAGGCAGCTAGCCGCATACTTGCATATGAACCTATAAAAGAAAATATTTTTGTCACTGTGAAAATGTTTTAGCCAATGTATTCCCAAAGGTTTAATTGCTTATTTCACCAGACTCAACCTCTGATCGAGGCACTACTATAATGGATAACATATTAGGAAAAGGTATTAGCCAATGAAGACATAAGGCAGATATTGGTAGTTCAGATGCTTACTCTCATGTGTTCACACCCCTTTGGTCACATGCCATATCACCATATAACTCTTAAACGTATGCTGCAATCTCCAGGAGGGTGTGGCTATGTACTGCTCTCAATTTCCCAAACTTTTTGCCAGTGTTCTGACAAAGAGCTGGGGCAGCACTTAGGACCCTTCTATGAATCCCTCCATGGGCACTTTCAGCAAGTGCTATTATCTTGAAAAAGAAATAGAATAAGAATTTCTCTTTGTGACATTTCTAGCAGACTATGTTGAACCTCTAGACACACAACTGCAAAGTATCACATTATGTTGCTTTCCTAGTAAATGACTGTACTAATGTGGTTCTTGCCTCAAAAAATAGCAAATGTTGGTTTCGTAAACACTATGAAGGTTTTGGTGCTGCAAGCATGGAAGACAGTAACTTTAAAACAAATAACTCAGGACAGAAAAAAATAGATTCATAGTTTATGCCTGTTCACACAGTATGTGGAGAAGATCACACCATCATAAGGTGTATTTCCAAGAATAGAGTTTTTAGAGTGAAATTGAGAATAAACTAAAATTGTATACCCAAGTGAAGAGGTACGTCCATTTTAAGCTACCTATGTTAAGTCAGAGGCAGGAGATTTAAACCAACAAAATATTCATCTGACAGTATTATAATATCCCAGTGATTTAAAACTCTATGGAATTGCATCATGACCTTGCATAACGGTGTCTCTCTCTCAAGGTTTCAAAATGTCTGTTCAGAAGAATGAGGGATATGAAAGAAGAAAACATACTCATAGTGTGATTTTTTCATTACATGACTGCCTTTTGTTTGATAATCTAACAAAACCATAATGAAAATGTTCAGTCATTAAATTCATCAACACTGGAACAGGTTAAATGTACACAGGGCCAGCTATATGCTTTTATTCAGAAAATCCTTTGTAGCTATCTATAAAGTTATTCCATTTAGATTTTGATGGCGAGGAACAGGGTTAAGTACATTTTTTTTCTTCCTTGCTCATTCAAATTTTGAAGAAAACCAAAGTTTATTTTCACAATAAAAATAACCAGTTTTACATAAATGTGAACCTGCTCAATACTCTCTGGCTTATATTCTCATTACTCAACCAATTAGTGTTTACTGCTGTTTTCAACATCTAAGAAGCTGCAAGCAGCAAATGCGAATTGCCACCGTTGAATCATTACAAATGCACACTTTTTTTTTTAATTCAAACATTTTATTAAATTTTCCATGAAAAATAAAACACAACAAATGACAAACCATATTCTCATTCTTAAAGACAAAACATTAACAAAGTAAAAACTATTTATAATATACACATAGACCTGAAGCAAAACTGCAGATCACAGTTAAGATGCACAAGTTCTTTAGTACAAGTATCAATTCAGAAAGAGTTATGGTCCATTTGCAAAGTCTCAGTAAGTGCTAAAACTTTTGTCCAAGGATTAACAAATGTCTTTAGATAGATTCTACATTCTTTGGTCTTAGTTTCTTTGATTGCCAGGTCTTTTGCTGAAGACAAGAAATCCGCAACAGTAGGTTGGTAGCTAGTAATCCATCTTCTGGTAATGCATTTTCTAGCAATAGCAAGTATTGCCCATAGTAAATATGAATTATTCTTATTCAAAGAGTAAACTTCATTCACACTGAAAAGAACTAATGATTTGGGCAATAAAAAGGAATCAGTGAATGATGCTTTGAGAAAATCATCTATGCTGTTCCAGTAACCCTTTAATTTAGGACAATCATTAACAATATGTGCCCAATCAGCTTTGGTATGTTATTTACATCTCCAGCAGGATGGGTTAGAGCTATTATTGATTTTAACTATCTTATTTCTGTCAGAAATGTCCTATGGAGATATTGCCAAGCAAAAATACTCCAGTAATGAGACCATGAAGTATGTTTGATGGATAACAAGAAGTTATGTACTCACCATAACGTTTGATGTATGTAGTCCATCTCGCCTCACATTCTTACCTGTGGATTCGGAGTTGAATGTCAGCTCCGACTCGGCCATACTTTAGCTCGAAGTCTTTCAATTGGCTGGGCTAAGATGGTATCCCATGCTGCACTGCTCTCTATCCCCAGATCTAGTTTGCTGTAAGCACCATCACTCACTCTCCATGCATACCACCACCTAAGGAAGAACAAAACAAGAATGAAGGGAATTCTGAAACCAGGCCTAACCTCTAGATTTTCCAGGATGGGGGAAGGTGGGGGGGGGGGTAAAATAAGAATGTGAGGCGAGATGGACTACATACATCGAACGTTATGGTGAGTACATAACTTCTTGATGTTATGTAGTCCAATCTCGCCTACATTCTTAAGCGTGGGACAGCTTCCCCAGCACCTAAATCCTGGGAGGCTCAGTGGAATATACTCCTGAGCACTGTGGAACCAAAGGAACACCTGCCTCTAGATACCACATCTAACTTGTAATGAATAACAAAGGTGTGAGGAGATGCCCAAGTAGCCGCAGCACAAATATCATCCATAGACAATCTGGCCTGATAGGCTGTAGATGTAGATATAGACCGGGTAGAGTGAGCCTTCACCCAGAATGGTAAATCTCTTCCCCCTGAAGTATAAATGAAAGAAATACAACTGGAAATCCATCTAGACAATGTGACTTTGTAAACAGGAGACCCAAAACTGATCATATTTTTTTGAGGTCCTTCTTTCTGTGCAAATAAAATCGTAATTGTCTGTGCACATCCAACTGATGAAATTTGAATTCTGCCTTGTTCGAGAACTGAGGAAAAAACACTGGTAATTCAATGGATTGGTTAAGGTTACTAACTGATGCTACTTTGGGAAGAAAGGAAGGATTTGGTCTGAGAGAAACCCTGTCCTTATGAAAAATCAAATAAGGTGGTTTAATTGATGAAGCTTGAAGCTCCGAAACACGCCTGGCTGACGTGATGGCTACCTAAAAGACAGTCTTCCAAGTTAAGAATTTTAAATCACAAGTGGCTGCAGGCTCAAAGGGGGGTGAAGTAAAACCCTGTAGAACAAAGTTCAAGTCCCAAGGCATAACAGGTTCAGAGACAGGAGGACAAAGTGCCTTTCAGGAAAGCCTTACAAAGTCTACGTGCCATTAGACTAGGTAGTCTGCGACGTGAAAGGTAGAAATCGCCGCCAACTGGACTTTAATGATTGTGGCAGCTGATCCCTGGTTGAAAAGCAGAGAGAGGAACATCAATACTGATGAGATTGGAGCTGTGTAAGGGTCAATCTGTTTGGCATTTGCCCAGATGGAAAATCTCTTCCATTTGCTGTAATAAATCTTCCTGGTCGAAGGCTTATGAGAGGAAGATAGAATATGAAACATCAGGTGAAAAATGGTGAAGCCTAACTAATGACGGAACTGGAGTAGCCAAGCTGTCAACTTGATGGTCTGAAGAGAGGGATGGAGCTGCCCTGACATACGAGTCAGTAAGTCTGGTTGTGGGTCCAGAATCCAAGGAGCATCCATGAGATAGGGATGGAGAAAGGGGAACCAAACTTGACGAGGCCAGTGTGGAGCAATCGGAATAATTTTGCTTTCCAAGGATTGCACTTTCTGAATAACCTTTGACAGCAAAGGAGCCGGAGGGAAGGCAAATAGTAGACTGGAGGGCCAATCGTGGACTAGAGCGTCCCTGGGTGACTCCCCCTGAGGGAGGATAAGGGTGAAGTAGCTGCTGCATTTGGCATTGAGGGGGCTGGCAAAAAGGTCGCAGCAAGGCTGACCCCACCTGTGGAAAATCTGCTCCGCAACTTGACAGTTCAGGGACCACTCGTGAGGCATCAGAATAGCTCTGCTTAGCCTGTCTGCGATCCCATTGGACTTCCCCAGAATGTGCGTTGGTACCAGAAAACGTTGGGAAGACACTACCCACTGCCACACTCACATGGTCTCTCTGCAAAGGGGATACGACTTGGTTCCTCCCTGTTTGTTCAGATACCATATTACCGACATATTGCCTGAGTGGATTGCAACAGTCCCGAGAAGAAGAAAGCTCTGAAGTGCTTGCAACGCTAGTAGCACTGCTCTCATCTTCAGGACATTGATATGCAGATGCATCTTGTGCTTTTGCTACGTGCCTTGGACTGTCCTGCCTAGATAATGCCCCCCACCCCATCTGGGACGCATCAGTGGTCACCGTGGCAACCGGAGGCGAAGGAATGAAGGGTTTTCCCGCATTGAGGTCGTCGGTGTGAAGCCACCAACTGAGATCCTGTCTGCACCGGTCTGTGAGCAGAATAAGGTGAGAAATTGGAAGACGTTGAAGACACCACTTGGCGAAGAGTGGCCACTGAAGGAGCCTCATATGTAACCTTGCCAGGGGAACTAACAATCGTAGCAGCCATCCTCCCCAACAATTGGAGGACCATTCTTGCCTTCACTCTCCTCAGAGGGAGCAAGGCGTAAATCTGTTGTTGTAAAACTCGGATTCTTTCCTGTGGCAAAAACGCCCACATGAGCATGGTGTCTAATTCGGTGCCAGGGGAACTAACAATCGTAGCAGCCATCCTCCCCAACAATTGGAGGACCATTCTTGCCTTCACTCTCCTCAGAGGGAGCAAGGCGTAAATCTGTTGTTGTAAAACTCAGATTCTTTCCTGTGGCAAAAATGCCCGCATGAACATGGTGTCTAATTCGGTGCATATAAAGGTGACACGCTGCAAGGGCAACAAGGCAGATTTTTCCCAGTTCAAGGTGATGCCCAACTGTTGACAGGTTGATAGTAGCGTCTCTGGTCTGAAATAGCAGATGCCTGGTGGTGGCAGTAAGGAGCCAGTCATCCAGCTATGGAAACACTTGGAATCCCTGATGTCTCAAGTGAGCAGTCACCACTGCCATGCATTTGATAAACACCCTGGGGGCTGTGGTGAGACCAAAGGGCAGGGCTCGAAACTGAAAGTGACTGGCTGCCAGCCGGAAGTGTAGGTGACTTCTGGATGCCCTGTTCATCTTTATATGGTAGTAAGCATCCTTGAGGTCGAAGGAGCACATCCACACTTCTTTTCCCAACAATGGGAGAATAGACTGCAACGTGACCATTCGGAACTTGGACTTTTGCACATGGGTGTTCAATCGGCTGAGCTCCAAAATGGGTCTCAGGTCCCCTGTCCTTTTCGGCACCAAAAAGAATCTGGAGTAAGTTCCTAATCCGATCTGGTCTGAGGCACATGTTGGATGGCTCCTTTTTCTAGCAGCTTTAAAACCTCTGAAGCTGCGGAATCCCTTTGACTGGGTGGAACATCCGAGATTTTCTTGATTGGAGGGGGAGTTGATGAGAAGGGAATGATATATCCTCCGGAAATTATTCATAGAACCCATAGGTCATGGGTGATACCTTGCCAAGCCTCCTGGTATAGTGAGATGCGACCCCCAAATGGCTTCGGAAATGCACAGTCGGGCCTCCCATCAGCAGCGGCGGTAGGGAGAACCAGGAAAGGAATCGGTCTCCCGAGTTACGAGGGCCTCCTCTGCCCCTAGGGCCATGTCTACCTGAATAACCACCCCCTCCCCTGCCTCTGGAGGGGGACTCGCCTTGTGCATCGGGAAAAACCTCTGTGATTTCTTGAACCACATCTTCCCACCCCTCTGGGCCTTGGGATAAGGTCTAGAGGGGAGGGAAGGGAAAAACAGACTCCTACGGCAGACAGAGTTTTTCCCTCTTGCTCACACCTAGTGAAAGTGTATTTCACCTTGGTTCCGAACAAAGAGGAACCATCAAATGGGGTGTTGGTGAATGTAGACTTGAAGGCCTCCATGAAATGACAAAGGTGCATCCAGCCATGTCTCCTAAGAGCGACTCCTGAATTTGCTGCCCTACTCGCTCCCTCGGCTGCATGAGAGATCAGCCTCATGGAGGAGTTCACAACAGAATTGAGGGTAGACATCTGAGCGTTGACTTTGAGCCACCACCTCAGAAACGTTACCCGTTAGAGTATCTCCAAGCTCCTTTAGGAGATCTCTCTGGAGCAGTGTAAAGTGTGATAAGTAATTCAGTGACCACAAAGTAAAGGCCACTGAAAAAAACATATGCTTCCCATACCGGTCCATAGTCCTAGACTCCTTGTTAGGGGAATGGACGGTGGAAGAAGTCTCAGCCAATTCCTTCTTGGTGGTCGCTGCCACCAGCATGGCATCCACAGGGACTCCCTTGGATAGAAATTCCTTATCAGAAGGGGCAGACAAAAATTTATTGGGTCTCCTGGGGACTGGTTCCACACAGTCGGGTGTTTCCCACACCCTTCGACAAACCAGACCTAGAAGCTCGAAGGGTGGAGACACCCAGGAGGCGGAGGGCTGAGCACCAAATTCCTTCAGGAACACCAACTCCTCTTCGGAGGGGGCTCTGGATGGCCAGTCACCTCTTTGCTTCAAAATCTCTAGGATGTCAGAGAAAGAAACATCCTCAGAGGATGACTTAGGGGACTCCTCCGATTCCTCGACGTCGGTGTCTGACGTGAGAGACTCATCTTGGGAATCTATGTGCTTCCTCTTACACGTTCTCTTTCTGGGTGGCTCCTCAGGCAAAAACTCTGAGGGGCCCTCACAAATATGGGGACCACCCGTGGGGGTACCCTGAGTCATTGGGGCTCCACCGTCAAGAGATAGAGGGTGATCAGAGACCAGCACCGGTGCTGTAGGGGACAGAGTGACCAAACCGTATGATGCCGTTGACGACCTGGTCAGCACGCTCCGCATGGCCTCGAAAGCTGGTCCTCCCAGGTCTGAAGATCGACTAGCCATGGAAGAGCTCGGATCAGAAGGGACCAGGTCCGAAGCAGAGACAGGAGTCAGGCTTCGCCGCGCCGAAGCACCGAGAGGGAGACTAGGAGCTGAGAGGTGTCCCGAAGCCTCCCCCTCATGTCTGACTGAGGAATCCTGAACCACGTGGATGGCCCGACGGAGTCGGAGCTGATGTCGGAACCGATAAGCCAGGGGGGCTGTTGGATCTGACCTAGGGACATCAAACGGAGCAGAGCACTCCGGCTCCGAAAGCTGAGATGCACTCAGAGGAGGAAGTATCAACGTAGGTAGAGGGACCGGCTCTGGAGCAGACTGGGTCAGAGACGAAAACAATTTAGCCAGTGCCGGTGACTGAAGAAGTCTCTGCACCACTCTATCGACATCCACATCCCATAAGGTCCTGGAGGATTTGGAGGATAGGGAAGGAGATAGAGACCTCCTCTCTGAAGGAGACCTGCGAGGAGGAGATACCGACCTTATGCTAGGCAACCAGCTCTGAACAGGCTCCAAGAGAATAGGAGCCAAAACAGGTTCCATAGAAACTTGACACCTCCTGCATCCCCGAGGACAATGGAGCCGAGGATGTCATCGAAGATTTAGCTGTTTTCTCCAGCGGCTCCGAGGATACTGATGGAGCCGGGGATCGCTTTTTAGCCTTAGAAGATTTAGCTTTAGATGGAGAAGACTGAAAGCTAGAAGCACTCTCCAAACCCTCTTCGAAGGAGATTTTCAGAAGTCCCTTTAGAATCAATTTGTTCTTCCTTTCCTGAAGAACACGAGGGCTAAAAGCATGACAAAAACTACACAATTCCTGTCGGTGAATCGCTCCCAGACACTACACACTAACAGAGTATCCATCAGTGATGGACATCTTATAACTGCACTCCATGCACTTCTTAAAGCCTGAGGGCTTATGCTCCTTAGTATCTTTAGACATAATCACTACAAAAACTGAGTCACTAACCCAACAACCAGACCAACGGTCAATCAGCCACAAGCGCGGGAACAGAACAAACAGACAGTACAACACAAAGACCTCTAAATGGTCCTAGAACACAAGGTCAAAAGGGAGGACTAGTTCCTCTAAACTAAACGGTCTTAGCCCAAGGGAAGTTAAGTTAGCACACAAAGGTAAGCGAGGGGACAGACTAGGTCCTCTAACTGAAACAGGCCTAGCCCGTTGGAAACAGCTAGTGGGATACCACAAGAAACACGCTAAGACAAGAAAAAAACAACTTTTCCACCAACACAGCTCAAAAATACACACAAGTAGCTATGAAAATAGCTGCTATAAAGATAAAAAAAATACTTAGCCACAGCCAAGAGCGAGACCACGTCCGAGCTACATGAGCGGCAAACAAAATCTGGGGATAGAGAGCAGTGCAGCATGGGATACCATCTTAGCCCAGCCAATTGAAAGACTTCGAGCTAAAGTATGGCAGAGTCGGAGCCGACATTCGGCTCCGAACCCACGGGTAAGAATGTAGGTGAGATTGGACTACATAACATCAAAATGTTTTGTTTTTGTCATGTGAGAAATTAAAAAACAGCCTTTGAATATAAAGTTCCAGTAACTTTGATTTATACTAGTTTTATAAACAATTAACATGTTATATAATTTCAAAATAATGTTATTTGTAGTGAGGCTATTATGTAAAATTTCACACACGAGCGTTATCATCTTTGGTCTTTCTTGATGAGTTTTTAAGTATTATGCATAAATCTTGAGAATAAGTTGAGATACTTTATAGAATTAACCAGTTTTGAGGAATCAAATCATGCTCTTTTATAAGAAACTGAGAGTCTAAAACTTTAACATCATTTATGCATCGATACCAACATATAAAGCTCTTGGAGTCCCAGCTATCTAGAACATTGAGATGTATTTTATCAGGAAAGATTCTTGCAATTTTAAACGGGGTTAACAGTTCAAACCAAATCTTAATATCAGCACTAGAATTAACAAATGTTCTAAATTAAAATAGTGATTTAATGAATTTAATTTTGTGGGTTTGGCAATATTGTGTTAGGTAATATGACACAAGTACCAGAACTTATTAGAATAATTATTCAATGAAAGTTTGAATAACAGGGCATTTTCATTAAATAGTATGGTTAGGTGTAATAGTTTCCAATTAAAGTGACAATGTGGATTAATCCAGTTAAAAATAACCTTTAATATGGCTGTATTAATATATGTTTCAATGTCTAGGAATTTCTCCTTGTTCTCAAGATCTAATGTGATGTAGAAAAGCTATTCTGTTTTTTTTTTTTTTTTGGGGAGCCAAATGAATTTCATTAGTAATCTATTTATATCTTTAATGTATTGATATGCATAAGAAAAGTTAAGAACTAGAGCTATGTAGAGTATTTTTGGTAAAAGTGTCATTTTTATTAATTGTAACCTGTCCTCAAAGGTGATGAAAATTTTGTTCCAGCTATTTGTATGCTCATTTATTAAGTTTATAATATTTTTATAATTATATTCAATTATGTTTTCTGTGGATTTGCATAATGTTATTCCTAGATAATCAAGAGAATCTGAAATTGCACCAATAATATGGTGATTATCCGATTGTACATTTCCCTTCTTATTTAAGAGCATATGTTTAGATTTAGATCTATTAAAATGTAAACCCAAGACTTTCTGGAAATGGTTCATCACACAAATATGGTGATTATCCGATTGTACATTTCCCTTCTTATTTAAGAGCATATGTTTAGATTTAGATCTATTAAAATGTAAACCCAAGACTTTCTGGAAATGGTTCATCACACAATCTAATTCTAATAGAACTGATTGTGAATTACATAACATGAGCAAGATATCATCTGCATAAAGCATTATCTTGGAATTATACGGATTGTAAATATTTATACCAATGATTTTTGGATTGTCACAAATAATGGCAGCAAATATTTCAATGGCTAATGCAAATAAAATGGGTGATAAGAGACGTTCCTGCTTAGTGCCTTTAGTTATTTGAATAGATTCAGATGTGAAGGGGCCTGATTTAACATAACCTACATTGTTTTGGTATATATTTTTTATTAAAGAAATGAATAAAGAGGGGAAAGTGAAAGTAACATAACACTTCAAACATATATTCCCAGTTAACAGAATCAAAAGCCTTTTCTATATTCCCAGTTAACAGAATCAAAAGCCTTTTCTATGTCTTAACTAATTACTAGTGCTTCTTTACTTCCCTTGTTTAAGTATTCAATAAGTGTTAAGATCCTTTGGATGTTATCATAAGTGTGTCTTTAGTATATGAAGCCTGACTGATCATCATTTATTATTTGCTTTAGTGGGACCTTTAATCTATCTGCAAAGATGGACATAAAGATTTTATAATTATTATTTAATAATGATATGGGTCTATAAAAACTAAAAAACTGTTGGTCTTTGTAGGTTTCATGATAGGTGAGATCAAAGAGCATCTCCACGAAGGTGGCATAATGCCATATGATTAAACATCTAGTAGAGTTTTATGAAAGAAGGATAATACAGATGTGGGGAACAATTTATATACTTCAATGATTATACCATCCATCCAGGGGACTTTACTGGGCTTAAATTTTTTGATTTTTTTGTTTGGTTTTCTCTAGTGAGATTTGTGCTTCAAGAACTGCATCAAGATTCTCAGGCAGCCTTAACTGATTAAGTGAAGGGATATTTAATTTTATATGTTCATTAACTGAATGACTGGAACCAAAGTGCTTGGAATAATGAAACTTGAAGGCATCTACAATATCTCCCAAGTCAGAAATAGTTGTATTAGAGCCTCCATGTAGCAGTTTAGTTATGTTATTTGAATTAAAATGTATCTTAGCTCTCATCGACAGATTGTGCATATGTTTGGGGGATAATACAAAGGAGTTTAATTTTAGTCTTTCTAATGCCAAGTTAGGTTTATGGGATAGGATATCTGAATATTTTTATTACGCTCCTCTATTTTTTTTTGCCTTATTAGAGGTAAGTTGGGAGGGATCAGATTTAATGTTTAAGAGTTGAGCTTAAATATTTTGCAAATCTAAGTCCCATCTTTTGGTTTATTTTTGAACCATGTTATTATTTTACCATAAAGATAGGCTTTTAATGCATCCCATACCATGATCATGTTAGATTCTGGGGTGAGATTAGTCTCCAGAAAGAAATTGTACCTCTCACGTGAACCAGGGCTTAAATGCTTTGATTTTTGTTACATAGACTGTGATTTGGGTTACAGAATAAGTCTTCTATAGTTAACACAAAATTCTAGGCAGAGAGTATCATGATCTGAAATTGGGCATTGAAGAATTGCAAAGGATGATGTATTTAGCCTTAGATCATTAGAAACTAATATTTTGTGTATTCTAGTTTGAGTTTTAAATCTGTAGTCAGTATGAGAAAATGTCAGAGGTAGAATCTTTGATAATAAATGTGTCAAGTAAGTTAATTGTCTCATCCCAGTTTTTAAACAGTCTTGCAATAGGTGTGAGCCTCAATGGGTGACTATTAGTGGTGTCAGTATTGTCTATACAGTTAAAGTCACCACCTATAATGAGGTTACCCTTAGTGTTAGTACTGTCTAGTTAAAGTCACCACCTATAATGAGGTTACCCTTATATACATTTGTTATGTGACAGAGGTTTTCTAGTAGTTTTTACTCCCATTCGAAGGATCCAGTAAATACGGACTAGTGTTCAGATTCTGTTATTAAATTTTACGGTGAGTTTGGTTAAAAGTCCTTCTGGATCTTATATTTATATAGAATTTGGGGGAGAGCAACACTATTCCTCCATAAGATCATTAGCCCTTTTTTTTAGTCTTATACGGGATATGAGCAAGAGTGATATGTTAACTGAGGGTCCAGATTTCTTTTTCAGAAAGCTTAAAATGTGTTTCTTGCAGGAAAACTACCTGGGCTTTATTAATATTCAGATATTTTAGTAAGTTTGGCCTCTTCCTTGGATTATTTAGTCCATTATAGTTTAAAGACATTAGAAATAGTCACTGAGATTCAAAGAACAAGTAGAGTGAAATGCATGTAATTACTATTATAATCTAAAAACCCTTTGTTGTGAATATAAAAATGAACTTGATTATCAGTTGATGTCAGTGTAACAAAAAAACTGCAGTTTGAATTGATGGAAGTATATAATATAACATCAGGCCTATAAGGAAAAAAAAATTCAGTACGTTATGTATCTAACAAATTGATCATAATAATTGAAATTACTATACATAAGCATGGAATTCGAAGAATTCCTAGTCTGGTGGAAAGATAAAGTTCCATCAGACCACTCTCGAAAATTTCCTAACCATGCCAAGAAGCTCTAAAAATGTCTTATAAAGGAGGCAACCATGTATATAAAATATTCTAAAGGAGCTGCTTTTAGAATTAGACTCAAAAAATAAGAAATAAACAATCTCAAGTTGTTTCATCAACTATTTAGTTAAAAAAACAGTTCTATTAAATTAGCCCCGGGATTCATGAATCTTGCGCCAGGCGCACGCATAGCGTAGGCGTTATAAAGCCAAATATGGCCACCGAGCGATTCAGGTACGATCCAATTCCACATGCACTACCGGCGTACGCCAGATCTGCGCAGCCCCTGGTGTAGGTATGCTAATCACCCTATGTGCAGTGTGTCACCATGCAAATGAAGGCATGCAGCGATTCACGAAGTGGTGCAGGCATAGCACAAGCCCACGGCAATGTAAACCAAAAAAAAAAAAAACGGTTTACATTTTCCCAAACATAACATCGGAGTAATGGAAGAGTGCCAGACCCAGGTATCACACTGTTAACATATGCCAATGGCGAAATACACAGACAATGGCATAAGAAAAGATGCACAACACGTAAATAACAACTTAAATGTCATGTCCACAGTAACTCACATCAGAACCGCAGGACATGTGTGCGGAAGGTGCAACATAATGAAATAATATAACAATGTTATAAAATAGCATCGTAATAGAAATCAGGTTTACAGCATAATACACCATGGTATGCATGGAACACCACAACCACGGTGCAAGGGTTGCCAAGGACTCGCAGCAGTCTTCTGCGTGGTAACTATGAATTAGTAGTCAATGCCATGCAAATGAGGCAGATAATACTGAATAGCAAATGTCCCGTCGGAGTAAGGTTGTACCACAAGGCACAGCGGTAAAACAACGAGGAGTGGCTCAGAGGAAATACATGACATCTGCAGAGGGGTGTGCCACCGTAGCAGTAAGCACATTGGAGCATAGCAAACCTGGGCTGTACATCGCTAATCAAAGCTGCAGGATCGGGGTGTGGGGTAATAGTTTAGCTGAGAGCACACATTGCGCGCAAAAGTGCATGTGTATGAGGATGACAACATTCCCGAAACCTAGTAATCTGACGCACACCCCGCAAACAATATCGGAAACAGGAAGGTGATGTGAAGAATATAAGGAAATGCGGAAGAAGTGTAATTGGAGTACTAATGAGCAATCAACACTAATCAACCCACGAAGGCCAATCAAAGAAAGTAGGGGAGGTAGCAGATTGCAAAGATAGAAGACCTGACAGCAGAGCAAAGCAGACTGGCAGCACAATGGCAGTAGCACACAAAACGCATGATATGCCATGTCCATGAAAGTACAAATGACAGTGCTCTGCAGGATGCATGCCAGAAAATGGTAGGTGCAACGTGCAGAAATAGTAAGGGAAGGTCGAAAGGTAATCCATGGCAGGCAAAAGTAATTCAACACCAAAGGCAACACCGTTGTAGTTCCATTGGCAAAACACGGAAGATAACCCTTAGATACGGCCGTACAAACACACCCTATGACATCATCGGTGTGCACAGCACAATAGTATAAAGGGTGAATGCACACAACACACAGCCGTGTATTCCCAAACACCGCACCATAGGTGTAAACACACGGGGAACTTTTAAAATGTACATGGTGGGTGCTGCCATAGCTGTGATCCATCAGCATGTGTTAGAGACAGACGGTGTTGTGGAGGAGGATGCCGACAACCACCGCAGGCCTCGGAGGAGAAGGAGAGTGTTCAGACCAAGGGTAACCTACCAGGGGCTACATGACCTGGAGATAGTAGAGCGTTACAGGGTGGACAGGGACAGGTTACAGCAAATAGTGGAGCTGTGTCGGCCACGCCTGAGAACAAGAAACAACAGAGGGGAACCCATCCCAGTGGACACAAAGGTATGTGTAAGCTTGCGAATACTGGCCACAGGTACCTTTCAAAGGCCAACTGGAGATATAATGGGCATCTCAGGCATCAGCATCCAGGGTACTACACCAGTTCCTGGATGCCATGTTACCACATGCCAATGAGCATATATACTTCCCCAGATCTCAGGAGGATTTGGCTAGCAATATGCGCCACTTCCACCGTGTGGCACAATACCCGGAGGTACTGGGTGCGATAGACTGTACGCACATACAAATCAAGTCACCACCTGGTGAGCAGGGTAGACGCTACATACACCGCAAGGGATTCCACTCCATCAATTGCCAGGTCGTGTGCAATGCCCAGGGCATTATCATGGATGTGTGTGCTGGCAGCCCTGGAAGCTACCACGACTCCCATATCTGGCATGCCTCACAGCTGCATCAGGTATTTGTCAGGGGGGACATCCCACAAGGCCATCTCGTGGGGGATGCTGGCTATGCACTGGAGCCGTGGATGATGACTCCCATCAGAAATGCACACACACACACACACATGCAAGAATGCCATAATGAGGCACACGCGCACAAACCAGAATAATCATAGAGCGTGTGTTCGGGATGCTGAAATCACGGTTCCGGTGCTTGGATACATCTGGTGGAGCCTTGCAGTACTCTCCAGGCACATGTGCCCACATATTCATAGTATGTGCCATGCTACATAATATGATCCTGCGGAAGCAGCTGCTGCAGGGACATAATGGTGAAGGGCCAAAGAGCCCACCACAATTGCCAAGGCCAGTCCAGGCACAGAGGTTTCCAGACCATGAACACACTGTGCCAGCCCCAGTAGGCAGACAGAGGCGTACCCAATATGCCTACGCCTTGGCAAAGAGGGAACGTATAGCACATACTGACAGTGTAGGGCCCCATGGACTGACACCTCCCCCCCTGCACTCACAGTGAAATGGACGGCACACAAACATGAGCACCTGTAAATTGTAATGTATGGGTGGCCTTATATGTGACTCCTACATAGGCAGCCCCCAAACACTGTAAACCCAACAGCCAGTGGAACATGTAACGCCAACACCTGAACAGTACGCGAGTCCTACAGCATATGGCGTTGCTGTGTGCCTGCCACGTTCACCGCAAGATACACATATATATATATATATATATATATATATATATGTACACATATACATATATATAATACAGATAAGAAAGGGAATTAGAGGGATATAAGGTGACTGAGATGTATCCAGCGATATCTGTAAATATTATAGATAGTGCAATGACAATCTGAACATCCGGGAGGTTGGTTCAAAATAATAGGATACCGCCAACCATGGAACGTGTAACATACCGATATGCATAACCGCGAGGCTGAAAGACTGACAGAACACAGTACTGTAACAGTACATGCGCGTGTAATAGTATGATGATATGAAGGGAGAGTTAGTCACCGCTGCCGGTGTTGCGGTCCACGTAGGTACTGTGTGCAATCGTCCCCGTGAGTGCCGTAGTATGTGTACATGTGCGTTGAGGGTGCCGTGTGCGTCGCTGTGTGAGTGTAGTGTGTGTGTCTGCAACATGTGTATGTTGGTGCCAAGTTAGAGGCAGATCAGAATATTAGGTGTAGGTATACGGTAAACTAGTCTCAGGCATATGTTCACTACTAGTCCCAGAGTAGTAGTGACAGCCCCACCCTGGCTAGGTGTGTCCTGACATAGAACGATACAAAGTGAAAATGTTCCAGATGGTAGCACAGGAATATTCCCCATAAGAAATGTAAAAGACGTATGTAATAGTCATGCCTGTATGTACGACACTGATATGTTACATGCAATATGATACGTTGGCAAAGTCACACAGCAATAGGTATGTATCACGGAAATAAGTATGTGCTACCTCAGTACTGACCATGGCTACGTGTTGGCCCGTAAAAACCGCTGTGTGTTCCACAAGTGTCAAACAATTCCCATATGAATATGTGGCAACCACTGGCAAACAGGCTATTTCAACATGACCACAATGACTGTAAATATCTGGGACAGAAAGACAAGGGATAGTTGTCACGTACACATAGCCGCTGATATACCACATAAGTTACGGAGGTATACATGCATCAAGCTCACCTGCAGACGATATTGAAACCAATTAACAACAGCCCAACCTACAATCCCATAACAAAAGACTATTAACTGTTAACTCTCCAAGTAGGGATGGAGCACACAGACAACTATACTGTGTATGTAGAGATGCAAGGCCCACAAACCGTATCCGTTACGTACAACCACCGATATCCCCCACTGTAGATAAAGGAATACAAACCGTAATAGCAGCACAAACATACAGTCAGTCAATGACATCTGCATAACCACAACATATCGCGTGGGAGACGCAATTAAAGGCAGATGCATAATTGCATGCGTTGTATAAAGGAAAAAAACAGCCATGTTACAGTTTTTGAATGCAATACTCAGTTATAATTTGTCGGCAGGACAGGTACACCCACATGTTGAACCAAATACTACACCTGTCACACACAATCTACGGGTGACATGAATTCAAAATATACTTGTCCCTATGCATAGCAGTTGCAGTTACACATAACATAACACAATACAGACCATCTCCACGAAGGTAGGGCAAATAGCCAACGCCCAGGTGGAGAATCCAATTATACCCAGTGTCGACGCGTAATTTCCGAATGGAGTAGATGCACAGGTGATATGCACGTAATTACTCACTAAGAAAGAGCAATTGGCGGGATGAATTCACATGTTGCAGGTATCGACGTATATAAGGATGACTCTCAAGATATTCAAACCGTATGCTCATACTGAAAAAGCGTCGTACTATCGAAAGTACTGAAAACAAAAGGAAACGACAAAACAATAAACTAAACGAAACACCAACAAGGTATGTAGAACACACAATATGTAAGGTTGTGTAACGCATGATCTGTATTAAGTTGTACTGTATGTGAATGGTGGTTGTAATTAATTACACTTGTCCGTAATGCATAAAGTGGTGAAAGGTAGTTATGTAGTGATGTCTTGCTGAGCATACCAACGCTTGTAGAAACCGTGTGTACAGCAGTGGGACATTATGTACACAGCAGAGACACTACAAGGGATGCTACAGGAGGGCATTAAAGAGAACAATGCCATACCACACGCTGTTGCTGGTAGTGGATGTCCAACAAGGAAGTGCCATAGCAGGGGATAGTACATGTATGTATACTGTCACAGCACGCATGTGTATGGGCATATACCGTTGATGACATATGTAAGGTGTGGCCGACATGCAAGTATGCTCTGCTTTAGGGGATACTATGTGAAATAT